>NW_028133620.1:0-27321 GCF_964662115.1 Mustela nivalis
ATCTTTTTTTAAAAAAAGATTGTATTTATTTATGTCAGAGAAAGAAAGCGCAATCAGCGGGAGTGGCAGGCAGAGCAGACAGAGGAGGCTGAGCAGCAAAGGGAGAAGCAGGCTCCTTGGAGCCCAATACGGGACTCCATTCCAGGACCCTGAGATCATGACCTCAACAGAAGGCAGACGCTTAACCACTGAGCCACCCAGGCATTCCGGATAGTTGAGATAGAAGCTTAGTTACCTAGATGCAGACTAGGATAGCATGAATCTTGGTGTAAAGTGTAAGGCACAAATGTAGTTAACACCACACACATTCACATTTGTTGAGCACCTCCTGTAAACGCCAATTATCTGGCAGGGCAGGTAACGAAGAAAAATAAGACCTGGTCTTTGCATTCAGGGAGCTCACAGTTCAAAGAGAGACCATACAGCATAGTGGCTACCAAGCACAGGTGGAAGTCAGTGACAGGGACAGGAGCACCATTTGGGTTACATGTGTGTCCCTTGACCTGACTGTGGCAATGAAACCTAGAGACCCCAGAAAGGAAGGAAGCAACAAAGGAAGGAAGGGAGGAGGGAGGAAGGAAGAAATCAACCCGCCCCCTAGGGCCCAGGATCACAGATGTCTACCAGGATCAAGACTGTTTGGAGATTCTGATCTTTTTTTCTCAGGTGGACTCAGAAATCAGGGAAACAACCCCACACGATAATCCCTGCCCCATGCATTAATTATTGCTGTGTAAAAAATCACCACAAAATTACATCTGGAGACAAAAAATATTATCTCTAGTTTCTGAGGGTCAGGAATCTGAGTTCATCTTAGCTGTGTGGCTCTGGCTAAAGGCTCTCATGGGGTAGTCATCTCAGCTGAAGGCTTGATTTGGGGGAGTGTGGGTAGGATTCAAGAGAGAGCATGAATACCCACGATGGAAGCTGCAACCATTTATAACTAATCTCTCAGAAATGACATCTGTTATGTCTTCCATATTCTATTTGTTAGAAGCCAGTCACTGAATCCAGCCCTCCCCCTCAAGGGGAGAGGATTACTCAAGGGTGTGGATACCAGCGGGCAGCAATCCTGGGGCACTATCTCAGGCCGCCCACTGTGTCCCTCTTCTCAGTCCCATTCTCCTTCCTGTCTCCCTGCTTCCTTCCCAGTTCAGCCATGCTTATTGAAAGGAGTGGTGATTGCTTCACTCTTTCCTCTGTGCCAGCAAGAGTAAGGAATGGCCTTAAGTTGTAACAGGGCATTAGGTTGGATATTCTGCTGGTACGGGTAGTGGACCCAGAAGGACTAGGTGCTGGCAGAGTCTCTGTTTATAGAGGCTAAGTACTGGATGGGAGACAGTAGGTTTATAGGAAGAAGTCATTTCTAGAAGTGTTTAGCTGACGGGGGAGCCATTTTTGGAAATGATGATTTGAAGCCCCAGCCTGATGCTGCTAAGTAGTCTGGTGTCTTCCCCAGATACTTGTAGTCCTGTTGATGGCACAGGAGCAAAGAGCTATCTTATAGAAGAGGACAGTTTCTGTGCCATCCCATGGCTGAGTCTCCCCCACTTGGTCATGAGGCCAAAATAGTCTTGGACCTTCCTTGCCTTCCTTGTCAGAAACTTCCAGTTCTTTACTGGCTCTGTGACTCAGCATTGTCACCCTCATCCCTGGTCATCCTTGTCTCCTGTGAGCTCTCTGCTGGCTCCAGTCAGTCCTTGCCTCCATCTTAGCCAAGAAGCTCTTCAGGTATAACTCTTTCCTGGGAACTGGCAGAGGTCTCTGCTTATCCCACAGTTGAGTAACCAAGCCCAAAGGTATAAGGTGGCATGGGGAAGCAAACGTTGTTATAACACAGCAGTGAGTAAGGAATTTGGCACTCAAAAAGGCGTCCATATGCAAGTACCTCGGTCCTAATTAAACCAGCCTCCTCCCTAGCCAGCCTCCAGCTGGTTTTCTAATGTTGTGCTTATACAGAGATAAGATGCAAATCGAATACACTTTCTTGAAGTGGGCGGTGAAGTTGGAGAATTACTCACTCACGGGTAAACCTATGGAGAAGAATATGACAATGGAACTAAAGCAGTTAACAGGGAATGGGAGAAATTGACAAGGATACTGACACATTAGGCTCTTCAAAGGAAGGTGATTTGAATATCAAAGGCAGAAGAGAGGCCCTCAGGAAACTGATGAAAAACTCTTTGACTCTTTTCTGCAAAAATATTCCTCTTTATCTTCCTATCTTTGAATGTAAAATGAAGGAAGACATACTGTGCTATCTTATAATTTTATCAAACAGTTAATGCCCAAAAAATGAACTATTTTTTCAGTCTGAGAATTAGTGTACAATCACACGACATCCATTTTATAAAATAGGCAAAATAGGTTTTTGTGGTGTTTTAGTTTTGTTTGAAGATAAAGTTCCAATCAAACCCCTTTTTTCCTCACTATTTACTACAATATTTTAGATGAATTTGGTGGGGTAGTGATGTGAGACTGAAGGCAGGTGTAGGAAGGAGAAAGAATATTTTAAGCAGAAGCAAGAGCTAACAGGATATGTAGTGGAACTTTTCCTGTTGTCTCAGGTGTTGGCCACAGCTTCAAAGCTGAAGTCAATGGGTGATAAGGACCCCCACGTTCTAAAGAGAGACGCTAAAGAAATCCCACAGGACTTGCCAAGGAAAGGCTAGAGGTTCAGGAGAGAGAGTTCTTTGAAGGGAATTCCTAAGAGGAGCAAACTTTGCTTTTTCCTCCACTCCCCATTGGGAAAGGGATTCCTTCACCCAAAGCAAGCAGAGAGCAGGGTCAAGAGAACATCAGGCTTGGGAGAAGTTTCTTGCAAGAAGGGGAGACAAACTGGTCTCTCACTTTGTAGATGATAGCTTGTTCAGTGGCAAAAACATTTAAGCCAGTGTATTACTATTAGCAGAGTAGAAAATGCTAAGGGTCTTGGGAGAGCCTGCCTTGTGTCTTTTGGCATCTGGGCCCATGAGGACTGGCACCTGGCTCTCAGGGGGCTATGAGAGCGGGTGGCTGACTGGGACTGTTGGTGGGGTAAGCTGAGAGGGGACAGCAGGGATAGCAAGATGCATCTCTGCCTTTGGAAAGCTAAGAGTGAGTAGATTTCCATGGAGCCAAGCGATAGCCAGAGAGCTACATGATGGGGCAGGGGGTCCCAGCAGAGACAGAGATCAGCTGCACAGGGCATCACCCATGGTGCACTGTGGGAAATTTCCATGGCAGAAGTAGGGGAATGCGTCCCAAAAGTCCTGTTACCATGCCCTGTAAAAGAGCTGGACTTAGAATGAAGGGAACTTCAGACACTCAAGCAAAAGCCACAGATTGCCTATATTGCCCATAATGGCCTCATGATTTCCTCTCAGTTTTGCCCGTCTGCTCTGCCCTAGAGGATTCTGAAGAAGGCTGGGGGTGGGGGCGCCTGGGGGGCTCAGTGGGTTAAAGCCTCTGCCTTCGGCTCGGGTCATGATCTCAGGTCCTGGGATCGAGCCCCGCATCGGCTCTCTGCTCAGCGGGGAGCCTGCTTCTCTCTCTCACTCTCTCTCTCTCTCTCTGCCTGCCTCTCTGCCTACTTGGGATCTCTGTCTGTCAAATAAATAAATAAAATCTTAAAAAAAAAAAAAAAAAAAGAAGGCTGGGGTTGGGGAGAGGGTAAGTAAACAAGGCAAATCAGGAAGAATGAAAGAACAAAAGTATCCCCTTCCCCCCTGGAGCTTCTTAACCCTCATGTCAGACCTGAGCTGAGGAGTAGGAAGAAACTAAACCTGATGTGAGACTCCAGTGTGAGGTTGGAATGGAGCTTAATGAGACTGAAGTCTTGGAATCTGCCTGGAGACATCACCGAAGAGTAAGAAACAAGACACAGAGTTCCTTTGAAGACAATGGTGGAAGAAAAAGAAATCTTACGAAGTTCAGCTTGCTCAATAAACTGATGGCTTGTGTTTGAGGAGGTTAGTATTTCCATTTGCAACAGGAGCGTTTTTCCATTTTACCTGTGTACTTACTCTTGGACTTTCATACCCCAGACAGCATTCCTGCCTTCGAAGAACACACTCTCTAGTGGGAAAACTAAAAATGGAGCAGGTGATTATAATACAGTGACACATTGGGAAAGTAGGGGGTGCTATAGGAACATAGAGGAAGGCCAGCCTCACCTTCTGGGCCAGCGGAACCTTCTGGTGAACTGGTATCTTGGCTTGCCGAATCTGGATGGAGAAGTAAGAGCTAACTAGATAAAAAGGGAGGTGGGAGTCAGGGTAAGGACAGAATGGGAGTAGGGAGAAAAGGGATGGTTTGGGGGAGTGTTAATGAATTAACTTTTAGGCATGTTGATCCTATAATTAGATACAACTCAGAAACCCTGTCTGGGTGCCCGAGATGGTGACTGGGCCTTATCACCCATGTGTAATATTTGGAGCCCTGCATGGGTCAGATCTCTCAGAGCAAGCATATATAGAGAAGAAAGAGACTATAGATACAAGTTGGTCATATAAGGATGCATTTGAGAATGTGTGCACCCAGGACTCAACACCCAAATCCTGTTCTGGGACTCTAGGACAGGTTAAGTTCATGAAGAATTTAGCCAGGCAGGGGCAGCTTCCAAGGAATGGATGTTCCAGAGGGTTGAGCCTCTGCCCTCAGGAACTAGCCCTAGCCCTCATATGCTGGGTTTAACAATTAGAACCACAGACTCTCTGGTCTGCATGGAGAGATTGGACTTAGATCGAACAGACTGAATGGTCACCTGTCTTCATAAGCCCAGATACAAGTCTCCACACTTATGGAACAGCAGGGTGAACCCTAGAAAAGGCATGACAATAAATGGGTAAGGAAAAAAAGAGAGGTTCGTTTTGGTGCCTGGAACATTGCTGGTCAAACTGTGCCTCTATAACATGCTTTCCCAGCAGCAGTTGTCTATAGGCTAACACCCTAAACTGGCCATCTGGAAGATAAGAGCCCTGAAAGAGAGTCCAAGAGGGAGAAAGCACCAACTCTAGACCCTGCGATTTAACATATGGCCTTGACTATGAACTGTTTGCCCACCAGCCTCCTAAGAGCTGAAGAACTCTCAGTGCCCTCAGAGGCAAAACGGGATCCCAAATGTTTGAGGAATGGGTGGAGGAAGAAATATGGAATGGAACAGTTGGGAAAATGGAAGAAACAACAAGAGAGTATGTTCCCATAGAAACTGAGGGCAGAGAGTTGAGAAAGTGGATGAATGGAACAACAAAAAAGTGCCCCCTGGATTTGCTGGGGGTAGTCACTTGCCAAAACCAATGCCAGTGCAGTGATGGATTCAGGAACCAGACTTGTGTGCTCAAGTATGCATGGGATGTAAGTAACCAGAGGTAATGAGTAGACCATGCCCTTCACTGAAGGTTGACTCAAAAGAAAAAAGCAATCGGGTAAGAAACAAGAAGGACTTATAGGGGTGTAATGGCATGAGAAACGGTACTTCTCTTTGTCAGGAGATCTAAGAGCATGTTTCAATGGTGATGGGGAAGAAGGAGAGAGAAATTGAAGAGGTGAATGAATGAATGGGGGCATAATGGGTGGAATGAGAACTCAGTGAGCAGGGCAGGGAGGTATGGTAGAAGAGCACAGACACTGCCCAGGTAATTAGCCTTTGATGGATAAGAATAAGAACAGATAAGGAAAGAACAAAGAGCAAAGAAGATAGGGGTGAATGTAGGTAAGTGATAATTGGAAGGGTGGAAAGGTTGAAGCTTGTTTTCTTTCCTGGTGGGCAAAAAGTGTGGTGAATAACACAGCAACAAAAGCATGATATAGTTTTCAAGCATCTGCATAAATATTTCATGTAATCCACACAATAAGCCAACCAGGGTGTTTGGTTGTTTGGTTCCAAATCTTGAGGATCCACCCAGGTTCTCCATTGCTCTTGGCTGCTTAAGCTGCTCTTCTCTCCTATAGGTCCACACAACTAGAACTCTCTCAAACTAATCTTACTGACCCAAGCCAGTTCTTTTAAGTCTCATTTGCCATTGAAGGAATTCAAACAACAATTGGTTCTTTTCTTCCTTACCTCTGAGGCTTAAACATCCCTGCCATCCAGTGGCAACCAGCTCCAGCATGGCTGGCCAGTCCTTACCTTCTGGCCTGTTGCAAAAAAGGGCTTTGACCAAATCCAGATCTACATTGAATACATGGTGTTACCTCTTGGCTATAACCAAGAAATAGTCCTTGACTTAATGGAGTTCAACTTGATTTGAGTTGGGGACACTTTGGCCAGTTTTCCACTTACTTTCTTCCTTCTTTCCTTCCTTGCTTTTAAAAAATATGATCATTTATTTGAGAGAGAATGTGAGAGAATGAGAGTGCTAGCAAGGGGCAGGACAAAGGAAGAAGGAGACTTGAGCAGCTGTCCCACAGAGCTGAGAGCCTAATGTAGGGCTCCATCCCAGGACCCTGAGATCATGACCTGAGCTGAAATCAAGAGTCGGCTACTTCACCGACCTGAGCATCTCTCACATTTCTTATAGTCACTCAGTACCTGAAGAGTTGGGACAGTGGCCATGCTCCATGGATCTCTCAGATTCCAGGCAGCAGTTGGCCTCTCAGTCTTTTTGCTGGACCTTTCGATTCTCAGCACCATTAAAACACATCTGTTGGGATCTCTTGGCTATCAGTTCATGATGCAAAAGGGGAGAAAATTTCAAAAAGTGTGAAAGACGGAAAATTACATTGGCTCAAAGAAGCAAACCTATGGCCCTCAAGTCGGGTGACGTCGTTTTGCTTTTGGGCTGGTTGTTTTGAAGGCTACTCAGAAAGAGAAATTTTGAAAATGCGTTTGGCAATAATGACATCGTTTGAGTACAAAGATTGTTTTGAGAACAACCTTTGTTTGGGTATACATACATATATTTGGTTTATATGTTCTAATGTGTTTGTTACTTGATGGTCACTTAGATATAGATAATTTAAAAGGCCCATTATTGGGGTGCCTGGATGGCTCAGTGGGTTAAAGCCTCTGCCTTCAGTTCAGGTCATGATCCCAGGGTCCTGGGATCGAGCTCTGCATTGAGCCCCACATCAGGCTCTCTGCTCAGCAGGGAGCCTGCTTCCTACCCCCCCCCCCTCTCTGCCTGCCTCTCCGCCTACTTGTGATCTCTGTCTGTCAAATAAATTTTTTTTAAAAAGGCCTATTATTTTACGGTCCTACTTTCTCAGTCTTTAAGGCACTGCTGTGACTATTAATATACAGCTCTTCCAGCTGAAAGGAAAGGTACTTTTAAAAATGTACATCCAGTATCCAACTCTGTGCTAAGTATCCTTAAACGTTCCAGGGCAAAAGAGATGAGCCCTTTGACATGGTAAATTAACAGTGTGGTTGGAAGTCCTATTTGAACAGAAGTTGACACAGGTTAACTTTGACTTATACATTCAAGAGGCAGATCTTTCTGCCCCCAAGGGAAGGAGAAACTCCTAATGCTAACAGAGCAGCTCCAGAAATCAACATCACCTTGTTTTGGAGGCAGCTTTTTTTGGGGGGCTCTGTGCTTCCATGTAAATCAAATACTCTCCCCCACCCACGCACTGAGCAAGGAATACAGTACAAGCCGGGATGTTTTTTCTGCTCCAGAAAACAATCCCGAATACCCAGGACACTTAGTTCAGGAGATTGTCTTGACCTCTCCCCATCATCTCCTATCCTTTCTTTCACTTTCCGTCCATTTCTGCGGCCAACGTGGTGGGTTTTTTGTACTTGTTTTGGGCACCATGATAAGATCAGTGGACACAGAATCGAGCCTCCCCAGGCTGCCCTGTTGGTCTGCCCCGGCAGGTGGACACACTCCCTCTGGCCTTCTTGTTCTTCAGTGTGTCAGGAACTACCCCTCAGCACCTCCACCAGACCATGCCAGCTTCTCTGGAGAGCAACCAGTCACTGTAATAATATGGAACTCCTGTGCCTACCATTGGGCCATGTATAACAAGTGGGTTTGCAGCAGGGAGAGAACTGGACACATTTCTCTGGAAATCTTGAGATCCCAAGTTGCTCTTATTTCAAGAATATGTCTCCCCAGAAAAGCCCCTTTGTGTGT
Source organism: Mustela nivalis (assembly GCF_964662115.1). Classification (NCBI taxonomy): domain Eukaryota; kingdom Metazoa; phylum Chordata; class Mammalia; order Carnivora; family Mustelidae; genus Mustela; species Mustela nivalis. Next base: position 8,061 of record NW_028133620.1, read on the forward strand.
CATTATGCTGTTGGAGATGTGCCTTTGTACCCTGACTTTTGTAGTAAAGTACCCTGCATAGGCTTACTTTACATTTACTAAGCTCCCAGTGGACACAAGTCATTGGGAGTATATCAGAGGCTTCTATACCAATTCTCTGTGTCCCCTGAAAAACCTCTTCAGGGAAGAACGAGGGCCTCCCAGACCATCTGGATGGTGTCAACAGCTCTGGCCTCTCATGAAATCAAAAATGACCATGGGTTTGGCAGGGGACAGCAAGGGGTGGGGGATTCTCTTAATTTGGGGAGAAAAGAAAAACTTGCAGGGCAAGAACCAGTTATGTTGTTAGAGGGATTATTTGGCTTCTGGCTAACTGTTGGTCTCCTGAGAGGCAGAGAGAAGGTTTGGTAAAAATTAGCTCACTTTTCTTTTCTGCAAACACAACCGGAAAAAATGGAAACCAGCTGAGTCGGCAGAGTTTTTGCCTGCCCCGAATAGAAGCATTTATGGTATTAAAGAAAGTTCGTAAAGATACTTCAGCTTGGGTTTCCTGTGAAGGAATTAGGAAGAAAGTAGACTGGACTGGAACTGGACTTTCTTCATTTACATGGTCTACCAGACACCAGGGCCCATTATGGAAAACAGGGAAGTTTTGTTTGGAAGATGGGTCTGGGAAATTCGAAGAAACTTCACACCAGAATGCCCTTTGAATGTGTCCTGGACTGAAATATAAAATTGAAATCCACCCAGCCCTGGCCTTGTGGTGCATATTAAGACTGGGCAGACATTTCAGAGAAAGTTCTTGAACAGCAAGGTTTTCTTCTCCAAAATTATGATCTTAATAATCCAAAGCATACAATCATGGTGGCTCAGGCAGCCCAACTTTGACAACATAGAGTTCATGGGACAGTGTTTTTATTTATAACTTCATTAGTCAAGGATCTTCATTAAGATGTCATATTCTAAGACTATTTCCTCTACAGAACATAGACCGAGTAGTGCGAAAGCTTTCCTACTCATGATGTATGGTTCCAAATACACTGAAAAGACTAAAGCTCATTAAATGGTCTGAACCCAGATCAGTTTCAGTTATATATAACATGTTTAATATTCTTATTTTTCTCCATCGAAGTCAATCGCATCCATGTATTGAGCACCTTCAAGGAGGACAGTGTTTCAGGCTGGCATGCAGAAGATTTAGATGTTGTCCTCACCTCCAGGAAACTTCATTAAGGAAACAGAGGCCAGAGGTTGCTGGGGGCCTCAGTAGGTTAAGCATCTGCCTTCAGCTTAGGTCATGATCCCAGGGTCCTGGGATCGAGACCCACATGGGCCTCCCTGCTCAGCAGGGAGCCTGCTTCTCCCTCTCTCTCTCTGTACCCCACCCCATGCTCTCTCTGTCTGTCTCAAATAAACAAATAAAATCTTTTTTATAAAGGGGGAAAAAGGAGACAGAATATGTGACCCATTAATGAACAGTTTAAGGCAGGATGTGTTATAGTACCAAATGAGGAAGAAGAGAAAGACCTGAAGAAACTGAGAGAAAATGAAGGGCATGTGAGAGACCAGGCTTCCTATTTTTATTGAATCTTTCTTCAGAAGGAATAACTTGTAAGTTACAGGAAGAAGAATTCCAGCTCATCAACAGAAAGGACTTCTGAGTTGGGGAAGACAAGCTAGTGGGTTGTTGGAGGCATGCAAAGAGAGATTGAATATCATCTGTTAGGGATAGTACAAAAGGATTTTCCACTCTACATAAATTAAATGACATCTCAAACTGTCTTGGACCTATAAAATAGTCATGGATGCCGTTGCTGGGACAGCAGCTCAATCTGGACCTCCCAGAGGTGTAGGACTTTGCTGGGCCTCAAAGGATGAATGGCTTGTAGGTGGGATCCTCTCCCTCCTATGTGTTTGCCTACCACTGCCACTCACGACCTGGTTCCTGGGAGAGGAAAACCTATGGCAAAGTAGTCTCTGTGGCAACAGAGGCTAGGGATACAGAATTAAGGATCCAAGATGGATGCATTTATGATATATTTAAGGTTTATATAACTCACCAAATATAAACTTTACCTTTTAAAAAACCAGAGAATGATGTACACTGTGAAAAGTACTGACATCTGCAGCTTACTTTAAAATATACTTTAAAAAAATGTATTGATGGGTGGATAAGAGATAAATATGTAATAAAACATATGTATAGCAAAATGCTAATCGTAGAACCTAGGTGGTAGGTATATGGATGCTCACTGTACAATCTTCACCTGTTTTGTATGTTTGAAATTCTTTATAATAAAATGTTAAGGAGAAAAATCGATGTCAAGAGAGCCAGTTGCTTTCAATGATCACTGACATGGAATACAGAATATGATAATGAAGGTTATTGAGTTCTTACTGCTCACTAAGTGCTTTGTAAGTCCTATCTCGTTCAGTCTCACAACTGCTTACCAAGTAATTATCACCATCCTCACTTGGTAGATGGGACATCTGAGGCACAGAGAGCATGAAATGTTTGATCAAAGTCACAGTTGGAAAATGTCAGGTTCAGGATTTGCACCCAGGTCTGACTGTCTCCAGAACCCAAAGCCATGACTAATGCTCGACCCTTGGGGCCCAGAGGCAGATGGCCTTGCTTTGGGTGGAAAGCATCTGACATTTGGAGGAAAGTTAGAGGGTGCCCACACGTGGGCCCTTCCCTTCTCTGCAAATGGGTTGCATATGGTTTGGCTCTTTAATTGTTCTTTAATCGTTAATAAACACCCAGAACTCCACTTGGGAGTTTTATTTTAGTTTCACCTTTTTTTCCCCTCTTTCATTTTATTTTTTTATTTTTTTTTTTAAAGAATTTATTTATTTATTTGACAGAGAGAGATGACAAGCAGGCAGAGAGGCAGGCAGAGAGAGAGGAGGAAGCAGGCTCCCCACTGAGCAGAGAGCCTGATGCGGGGCTTGATCCCAGGACCCTGAGATCATGACCTGAGCCGAAGGCAGCGGCTTAACCCACTGAGCCACCCAGGCGCCCCTCCCCTCTTTCATTTTAAATAAGAAGCTTATTTTAACAATAAGACTTTTGAAGGGAAAATGATCTAGGATTCATTACCTTTAGAGTCCCTACTTAAATTGTCCTACATGTAATGGCTACATACAAAACTGTTAAAAAATTGTCCTGGGTTTCACAATGATTGATGAAAAATACTAGAATTCCATAATCAAACAAGGTCTGTAGGGATTGTTTTGTTGTTGCTGTTTTATTAAACAGTGAGAACAAAATACCTTCGTGGTATATGGCATGCCACTAATGGAGAAAGAGTCTTTTCCCAAAACCAGTTCTTTTATCCGTCTTATCTCCACTTGATGACAATCCTAACATTTAGCGGGCTATTTAGTTTTTTTTTTTAAACGCAACATTCGTGCTTATACACATTACTTTATGTACAATGAAGGAATGAGAAGGGACAAATGAAGATCTAGAGATGCTAGGCAGGAGTCGGGAGGTGGTGGAACCACACCCGTGTTCTGACTGCCAAGGTCCCCTTGGTCTGCAGGAAAGCAGCAGGTAGCCCCGTGGCGGACACTGCTGGAGCACATCAAGTGTCTCTCCACTTTCCTCGTCCCCCTGCAGGTGTGTCTGCTGCACGGATTGGCTGGCTGCCCACCCAATCAGAATCTGAGCTGCCTCAAGGACCAACCCTGGTGTTCCTAGCAGTCTTCCTTGGGGAAGGAAGGTGCTTTTTACACTACTTCTCCCGTGGTGTAAAAACGGCTCTTCATCTTCAGCTGCCGCACAGAATCAGCCAGTCCCTCCAGCGGCCAACTAACGCTGATAGAGGCTCTGGGAGTTCCAGAGTCAGCAGCCAGGAGGAGGCCGTCTTTGGGTGCTGCTCCCCATGATCGCCCACGCATGGCGGGAGCTGGTATTACCCAGCTCTGCGATGGCCCTAGTGCGCGTCTGGGAGGCCATCTATTTAGGCCTCAGATTCAGCTTCCCCTTCCCTCCACCTTTTAAAGGGCAGGGGAAAGCTGCTTCCCAAAACTATAGAAAAGGAACAAACTGGATGGCTTCCCCACCTATGTCCCAACAACTCTCTGGGCCCACCACTAACCCGGGGATAGACAGCAGGGGAAAGATCATTTTAGAAACCAGGGAGTAGGGAAGGAATTCCTCAAGTCTGGGTCTCTAGGTCTTCTTGGAGTTGGACTGCATATAACCCAGAGGTCAGGTTGTTGGAGGAAGAATTTGCCTGTTTTTTGTTTTATTTTTAATGTATTTTGGTTGGTATTTTATTTTATTTTATTTTATTTGAGAGAGAGAATGAGCATGAGCAGAGAAGGGGGCAGAGGAAGAGGGAGAAGCAGACCCCCCCCCCTGAGCGGGGAGCACAGACGTGGTATTCGATTCCAGGACCCTGAGATAGTCACCTGACCTGAAGTTAGACACTTAACCAACTGAGCCACCCAGGTGCCCTTATTTTGTTTTGTTTTTCTAATTTTATTGAGAAGTTGTTGAAATATATCGCTGCATAAGATTAAGACATACAGCATGATGGTTTGATTTTACATATATTGTGAAGTGATTACCATAGTAGGTTCAGCTAATGTCCGTCTTCTCAAAGATACAATAAAATGGAAAAGGAAAAAAATTTTCTCCTTGTGATGAAAATGCTCAGGATTTACTCTGTAAATAACTTCCATATAATCATGTAGTGATGTTGCTGTACTCACCATGTTATACTTTACAACCCTAGTACTTATCTTATAACTGGAAGTTTGTACCTTTTGACTCCCTTCCTCAGGGTTCTCTCTCCCTGCACCCCTCCCCCACATTTGGTGGTTTTTAATGCCCTGCAGGACTCTATGCCCAAGGGCTGCAGCAGGGTCACTGTTCTAATTTTGTTGGGGATGTATTCAGTGTTGATGCCCTACTAGACCACACAATTCCAGAACAATGGGGGTGAGGGGTGTGCACCAGGGACTGGATGCCTGCTTCCGTGGGAATCTCAGGAAATGTCTTTCCTCCACTGTCCATGCAATATCTAGAGCTGAGCCTGGCCCCTGGGGCCTTCAAAGCAAAGTAACGTGAGGTCAGATAGCAAAGGTTCTAGAAGCATGGGAAGGAATTCTAGAGATCACCACATCCAACACTCTCTTTTTCTAAATTGTGGTAAAATACACATAAGTTCTCATGTCAACCATTTTAACTGTACAATTCAGTCACCTTAAGTTCATTTATGATAAGCAGTCATCACTACTACCCACTTCTAGAACTTGTTCATCATCCCAAACCGAAACCCTGTACCCACTCAACAGCACAAACTTCTCTTTAATAATGAAGATATCAACCAAAAGAGGCTAGGCCAATGTCATGCAGCTAGGACAAGGGGCTTTATCTTGGAATCAAGGGCTCTTCCCCTTGTATGAGCTGATTTCTTAAAATGGGATGATATATGTATAAAACATACATATTTACCAAGAACTCAATTGCTTGTTCCACGTTTTGATGGATGTTAACAAGAGTGTCCAGAAACAGCAGATGGGATGGTGAGAACTATATCCCTACAGATGGAAGAAATTGGTGACAGGGGACTCAGGACAGTGATAGGTGTTGTCTTCAAAGATTTTAAAGTATATGGTAGAAAAGAGATTCAGCTCACCTGGATTCACTTGGTAGCAAGTTCATTTCTATTGGAAACATCACAGAACTTTTTAATAACTCAGGGAGGGTTGCCTGGGTGGCTCAGTTATTAAGCATCTGCCTTTGGCTCAGGTCATGATCCCAGAGTCCTGGGACCGAGCCCTGCGTTGGGCTCCCTGCTCAGTGGGAAGCCTGCTTCATCCTCTTCCACTCCCCCTGCTTGTATTCCCTCTCTCGCTGTCTCTCTCTTGTCTCTCTCTCTGTGTCAAGTAAATAAATAAGACATTTTTAAAAAATAATAATAACTCAGCTAAGGCAGCAGGCAGTGAGCTTCTGACTGCCCGAGGTGTGGAGCAGAGCCTGTGACCGGTGTATGAAGAAAGTTTCCATTCTAACTCAGAGATGTCTCAGGAGGAAGTAGAGAGATGATGTCAGGCCCATAGCTTTCTTACCCATCACTCCTGGGCCAGAGTCCCAAAACAAAAGGCTTTTGAAACATTTGGTGGGAAGATGCTCACAGTTGAAATGGATGATGCCCTCGGAGCAGTGCATGGAATGGTTGGACTATGGGCTCTCCTGCCAGTCTCACACCCTGTCATGAAGTCATTGTAGCCCATAAGGCCCCACATTTTAAAGACCGAAGTAAAATTGAGTATATCCAAGTGCAACACACAAGGTAAGGGTAAGTATTGGGTGTTTTTCAAGAAATATGTTTGGTTATATTTTGTGTGTAGGTATATAAGACCGATGTAAAAATTGTGTTTCATTGTGGGTGAATAATTTTTTTTAAGTTTAGAAGCAAATAAAAAGCATGGGACATAAATGTCTGGAGTGTGAAAAATGTGTCACAAGTTGTTAGGTCATATGCCACAATAGAGAGAGGACAGTCTCCATGAGGCTAGACAGCTCTAACTACTTGTTTTCTTGGCTCAGTACACTGTGAAGGTCATGTCTGTGACCAGCAGCTGGGTCTATGGAATCCCCAAGTACACTGAATTGGCTGGGAGCTGCCAGACACCTCTGTATGCTGAGGAACAGGCAAAGTGGTATATCTGACTTATCATTACTCTTCAGTTCATACTCAGTTCAGTGTAGTGAAAATGAGTTTTGGAATGCCTCAGTGGCTCAGCCCATTAAGCGTCTGCCTTCAGCTCAGGTCATGATCCCAAGGGCCTGGGATCGAGTCCTGCATTGGGCTCCCTGCTTGGCGGGGAGCCTGCTTGTCTCTCTCCCTCTCCCTCTATGTGTGCTCTCTCTCTCTGGCTCTCATTCTCCCACTCTTCACAGGGATACCCAGTGTGTAATTATTTTACTCCTTCGTCCCATAAATCCAGGACGTTGGTCATCCTGGGAGAGGATGGTGGGCACACACCACTGGTCAGCCTCCCTTGGGGCCTGTAATTAGAAGAGAGCTGCTAAGACGTTCTGGAGAGAGTTTCTGAGTGAACAGGCAAGACAGAGTATAGTGTTTTGGACCACACTGCAAGAGGATGCCTGTAGTTAGACCAAGAGATGATTACCTATATAATACACACACACACACACACACACACACACACCCACACACAATGCTTTCACAATGAAGGAATGCTGCTACTAGTTCTATGCTGAATCCTTTTAAAATGCATGGTATGTATAATGGGTCTATTTTTGTCCGTCCAGTATCCCTTCCCGACTTGACATCAGCATCCACAGTCCTCCACTTCCTATGGAAAATTGTTCCTGTCCTGCCACCCATTGCATGTGCCTCTAGTGGGACAGCCAACCCCAGTGTCTTGCCCCATTCCCTGGGCTTCAACAACTGGTCCATGAAAAAGGCAATAGAGTCAAACCAGCCCAATCAGGGTCTTTCCCCAGGACTTAGAGTTAGGGTGTGGGGGTGGGGGGGGTTGTGGTTGAGGTGGTTGGAGGGGGTGTTTGGTTTTTGCTTAAACTAGTGTGAGTTGGTTTTGCAATTTATACGTGTAAAAGTTGCAAGTTGCTTCAACAGACATATAATGGATTGGCTACAGGATTTGGAGGGAAGGCCTACATTCAAAACCTAGATCTGGTTCTTATTAATTGTGTTCAAGACATACAACTTGTCCAATCTGCAGTTTCTTCACCTGTACAACATACAAGGCATTTTTGAGGCTTAAATGAGCTGATTGTGTGAAAGTGCTTTGTATAAGGATAAAATGTCTGAATGTGAATTACAAATCTAAGTACCTTTCTCCAAAAAAGAAGAAAAACAAAGGCAGGGTTGAGAGAGTCTCCCTTGTGCTCACTCTCCACAGTGCACTCTTCCCCAGGGACCACTGCTCTGACCTCTATCATTATAGATTCCAGTGCTGCTAATCATTACGACTTCAGACAAGTCTCCCAACTTCTCAGAACTGGAATTATGTCATTAGTTAATGATGAAGTTAATTAAAACAAGAACAACAACAACTTGCCTTGGAGAGTCATTGCAAAGTATTAGATGAGCACAAGCCTTCTCATAAAGATCCTTCAAGTGTGGTGAGCTAAGGAGCAGGCTGTTTATTTCTCTATCATGAAACCATCTCAGACGGGTGCTCTGGGTTGGTGGGTGGCATAGCCACCAAGTCTAATAGCAACTCATGGGTTTTTAAACCATTACATTTTCCACCAACTTAACCAACAGGAAAGGGAGAAAGAGCATGAAGGAGGTAGGCTCCACCCTAAAGGCTCCAGCTTGAGTATAGCACACTTCTGCTCACCTTCCATCTGGGAAGGTACAGACTCTGGACCTCACCTGCCTCCAGGCATGCTGGGAAATGTAGTTCTGGGCCGCATAGCCATGTTCCTGCTACAATGCTTGCCAGAGAGGAGAGTCAAAATAGATTGGTGCAGGGATGGTGTGTGAGGAGTTGACGAGAGAATGCACATAAGGTGCACAGAATGTTTCCTGAGAAAAGATAGCACTCAAATATCTGCTGTTTTAGTACAGCCTCTCACGCTATAGGAATTAGGAGAGAGGGGGGCCTGGGTGGGTTAGTGGGTTAAAGCCTCTGCCTTCGGCTCAGGTCATGATCCTGGGGTCCTGGGATCAAGCCCCACACCGGGCTCTCTGCTCAGCGGAGAGCCTGCTTACTCCTCTCTCTCTCTGCCTGCCTCTCTGCCTACTTGTGATCTCTGTCTGACAAATAAATAAATAAAATCTTAAAAAAAAAAAAAAAGGAATTAGGAGAGAAAGCTTTTCCTCAAATTAGGGCACAAAATGACTCTTTCTAGGAAATACGTTCTGATCTCACGATCCTGTTACGCCAGCTTCCTTTGGCAGCTCTGAGCTCATCTCTCAGCCCCTTCTCTCTAAGGGCTGCCATTCCTCTGCCCCAAAGAGCTTCTAGACTACTCACTGGTGACAATCTTGAAAGATGAGCCATGGAGAGTGTCCAGCTTTATCTGCTGGAATGGCCCTTTTCTTATGGGATGAGCTCAGAATAGAAGACAATTAAAGGATGATAAATGGGTGTTTGTTGGACTCACTACATTTCCCAGCCTAGTTTTGGCTATAGTACAAATTTATGCACACCAGTGTGGAGACGCTGGGAGTTCTTTCTTGTTAACTCTGGCATTGACTCTCTCCTAGTCTGCTGACAGCCTTGTGGGGAGAGTGGGTACGGCAGGCACCTGGGTTTAAGAGGATGGCCGAGATTGATGGATAACGTGCCTTCCAACGCCATCAATAATGCAGGCCTGAGTCCCATTAGCTATGGAAATTTGCAGTAGGAAACTAATGAAGTCTTTAATTATAAAGTCCTAGCCACTTAGACTTCCAAGAGGGCAATGCTCCCAATAAATACTTTGCCAGAGGCCATAAGCAAGGTGTGGGTTGTACCGAGTAGCTGGTCGAATGTTGAGTATGAGAGACCACCCGCTAGACTGCCATGACAGGGGGGCGGGAGTGAGGCTTGTTCGTGACCTCAGCAGACAGGCTGCCAAGGAAACAAAATTCCCCATTGCCCTTTCCCCTGCCCCTTACCCCACCCTCTGGACCACCCAAACGTGCGGGAGGACCTGGGCCTCAGCTGAGGACAGACTGCCTGCACTTAGCTCATCCACAAACATTACCTACCTCCTCAACAACTGCTTTGAGGATCTGTGTGAGTAATTAATTTGCGGGTTCACCTTCTAGCTGTAGCTGGAACATGATTTCTTCCATTGTGCTTGTTAAGTTTCCAGCTGTGACCAAAGGCCCGCATTGTTTGGAAAAGAAAAAGAAGTAGGAATGATTCTCTCTTCTACATGAAATATAAGAGAAAATGAAGGGGGGCGCCTGGGTGGCTCAGTGGGTTAAAGCCTCTGCCTTCGGCTCAGGTCATGATCCCAGGGTCCTGGGATCGAGCCCCGCATCGGGCTCTCTGCTCAGCAGGGAGCCTGCTTCCTCCTCTCTCTCTGCTTGCCTCTCTGCCTACCTGTGATCTCTGTCTGTCAAATAAATAAATAAAATCTTTAAAAAAAAAAAAAAAAGAGAGAAAATGAAGGAACCAGTAAGCCCTTCTGCACATTTATAAAAGTGCGGGCAGGGTCGAGATATCTGGGTGAGGGTGGGGGACTGGAGGGAGGGCATTGAGCTGACTAAGGCTTTGTCCACACATACAGTGTAAAGTGCAGGCAATTCTCTGGATCATCTGGACTGAAATTCTTTGACATTTCTAGAAAATTGAAGTGAGGTTGAATTAATCAATTAACTGAATTAATTAATTTATTTCTATCCTATTTTAGAAATGAGTTCTGTTTTCTGCTTTACTTCACTTGCCCAGTCAACTTACAAGGAGCTCAGTGAATTGCCTTGCTCTGAACAAGGGTTCAACCCCAAGTCCAAGGGGCTACTTCTAGAGGCAACCACAATATTTTGGACACCCCCCAAGGGAAAGTAGTGCCACGCCGAGGCAGGTGATCAAGAGAACACCACGTTCTCTGAAAACCAAAAACTAAGATGGACCCCAATGGATTTCCAAGGAAAGGACCAAAAAACAGAGGAAACCTATGTTAGAAGCTTTCAAAGCCCCTGGGGTGGTATTCATGGAAACTGGAAGAAACAAAGGTATCAGGCAGCCTGACTTCAGGGTGTGGAGACAGCCCAAACTGAGTCAGAACTAATAAAAAGTGCTCTGTAATGTCTCTGTACAAATTGCTGAGACCAAGCCTGGGAGTGTTTTCACTTTGGCCTGGAGCCCCAGCATCCATTCAGCTGGTGACTGGTTGCAGGACAGACCCTGGGAAATAGATCAGGAACAGAAAGTGGTTTATATCAGTGTGATCATTAAAATTTGATCAAAAGCTGGACATGGCCAGTTACCTTTTGATGGCCTTTGGTGAGAGCCAGTTCAAAAAAGAAGTCCCAGCCTTCCCCACCAGGACTGTCCTTTCATTCCCAAGTGATTGATATTTTGAGGTAAGGCTGCATAATAGGTCAGAAAAAAGGAGGGCAAGCAGATGAGTGGAGTGGGACCTTTTTAGGTGATGATCTGAAAAAGAAAGCAACAGAAAGGGCTTCAGGCTTAGGACAATTGGGAAAAAGCAGAAGTCTTAACAACAAGGAGTATAATCAACCTCTATCTGCATTTTAGGAAGACACAGGGTACAAGCAATCTGAAATTTACATGTCAAGTAGGTTTGATAAATTAGTAAATCCAAAGTTTGGATTTATAACATTTCCCCATAGTTATAATGTCCCAGACCTTATGGCTTAGATGTTACCTTAGGTGACCAGCTTCTGGAGGCCTCCCATCCATCCACCCAGGCTGCTGAAGATGACCTCTCCCAGGGCCTTCCTAACACCTCAGTCCACCTGATTTTAGCCTTGTTACCCTGTTGTGGTTGCCTTCTCATGGCTCTATTACCTACTGAACGTAAGTGCATTTTGAGAACTCTCTCCAGTGCTGGGTGCCCAGTAAGTGTTCTGTAACTATCTGTTGATCCAGTAACAAACAAACAACAAAAAAAAAAGGGTCAAATTTCCAGCTCTTCCATAAAAACTTATAAATTTCAACAGGAGAAAAATAAAACTCCAGCTCTTATTTTTTACAGATGATATCTGTGTTTTCTTCTCCCATCTGGATCCAAGAGTACTCCTCACATGTTGTACAGATTCCCACCACTTCTCTTGGCAAATACTCATGGCTTCCAACAGGGACCTTACCATAATCCTCCTCATCTTCCTTTAGGGCCCTTCATGAAGACCATTGCTCTCTACCTCCCCGCCTATCCTGGCTGTGAGAGGGGACCCTTTCCCTTTCTTTATACATGATCCCCTGCACTCAGAGCATAGAAAGGTGTCTCCTGGGGTCACAGCAGAGAACATCACCTACTCACATTCATAAGCACATGTTTGTATCTGAGAGAACATTCTTCAAGCAATGGACTTGTATCCTGGGAATGGCCTCTTTTTTCTCCCTTTCTCTCTCTCTCTCCTCTTTCTTTTCTTTTTATTAGTTTGCTTATTTTTAGGTATTGAAAGAAGGAAAATAAAAAGACAGTTGGATCTGCTATTTTCCCACTGTAATAAAATCATTCAGAATGCTCGACACTCGGTCTGCTCTTGCTCTGCACTCTTAGCCAACAACAAACAGCTATTCCCCACCCACTTTGAAAGCACCTACTTTTATAAAACTTTTTAATGCTGTTCCCTTTGTGCATTCCTTAGCTTTGCTCTTGCCATTTTGCAATATGCAAACACATCTCTTTCCGTCTTGAGTTGCCATTAGTTCAAGCTTTGGCCTTAAAGTCTGGATTGTAGAGACTTTTAGTTACTTAACTCTTAGTTGATGTCATTGGCAGTTTGAGTGAAGAGTTTCAGGGATGGCAAAGGAATCAGGAAGTCAGCAGGGCAGATGAAAGGTGAAGACTGGTCTGCCTTAAGGGCAACATCTGCCCCACTTATATATTGTGAAAAATATTTATATAGTCAAAAGAATAAGTTGTGAATATTAATCAAAATGTGCTGTAACTATTTAGGAAGATGGGAAGTAGGGAAGAAGAGACATATTTTTGTGGCAGGGTGGGGAGTGTGAGAAAGTTTTGAAATGTTAAATCTAGCTCTTCCATAAGATAGTATGCAACATTTTAAAATCAGGAAATTTCCCCCATGTTTTAATATATAATATTTTCATTCATTTCATACCATCCAAAAATATTTTCTTATTTCCATTGTGATAGTTTTTTGATCAAGAGATTATTTAGAGGCTTATTTCTAAGTCTCCATATATATGGGGGTTTTCTAATACATTCTGGTTTTGATTTCTTTTCAGTTGCAGTGTGGTCAGAGAATCTATGCTGTGTGACTTCAGTCTTGCAAATTCGTTGAGACTTGCTTTGTAACACAGTATATGATCAATTTTTCTTTTTTTTTTTTTGACAATAATGTGTTAGAAAAAATTTTTTTGACTGTGGGAATTCTTTTTTTTAATTAATGCATAACGTATTATTTGCTTCAGGGGTACAGGTCTGTGATTCATCAGTCTTACACAATCATAGCACATACCCTCCCCAGTGTCCATAACCCAGCCACCTTGTCCCTCCCCTGCCAATACCGCCCAGCAACCCTCAGTTTGTTTCCTTAGATTAATAGTCTCTTGGGGCGCCTGGGTGGCTCAGTGGGTTAAGCCGCTGCCTTCGGCTCAGGTTGTGATCCAAGGGTCCTGGGATCGAGCCCCATATCAAGCTCTCTGCTCAGCTGGGAGCCTGCTTCCTCCTCTCTCTCTCTCTGCCTGCCTCTCTGCCTACTTGTGATCTCTCTCTGTCAAATAAATAAATAAAATCTTTAAAAAAAAATTGTCTCTTATGGTTTGTCTCTCTCTCTGGTCTTATCTTGTTTCATTTTTCCTTCCCTTCCCCTGTGATCTTTTGTCTTGTTTCCCAAATTCCTCACATCAGTGAGAGATCATATGGTAATTGCCATTTTCTGATTGACTTATTTCGCTTAGCATAATACCCTCTAGTTCCATCCAGGTCATTGCAAATGGCAATATTTTGTTTCTTTTGATGGCTGAATAATATTCCTGTGTGTGTGTGTGTGTGTGTGTGTGTGTGTGTGTGTATCACGTCTTTATCCATTCATCTGTTGATAGACATCTAGGCTCTTTCCATAGTTTGGCTATTGTGGACATTGCTGCTGTAAACATTGGAGTGCACATCCCTTTGGATCACTATATTTGTATCTTTAGGGAAAATATTCAGTAGTGCAATTGCTGGGTCATAGGGTAGCTCTATTTTCAACTTTTTGAGGAACCTCCATACTGTTTTCCAGAGTGGCTGTACTAGCTTGCATTCCCATAACAGTTTAGGAGGGTTCCCCCTTTCTCCACATCCTTGCCAACATCTGTCATTTCCTGACTTGTTAATTTTAGCCATTCTGACTGGTGTGTGGTGGTATCTCACTGTGGTTTTGATTTGTATTTCCCTGATGCTGAGTGATGTTGAGCACTTTTTCTTGTGTTTGTTGGCCATTTGGATGTCTTCTTTGCAGAAATGTCTGTTCATGTCTTCTGCCTATTTATTGATTGGATTCTTTTGTTCTTTGGGTGTTGAGTTTGAGAAGTTCTTTATAGATTTGGGGTACTAGCCCTTTATCTGATATGTCATTTGAAACTATCTTCTCCCACTCTGTCAGTTGTCTTTTGGTTTTGTTAACTGTTTCCTTTGCTGTGCAAACTTTTTATCTTAATAAAGTCCCAATAGTTCATTTCTGCCCTTGCTTCCCTTGCCTTGGCAATGTTTCTAGGAAGAAATTGATGTGGCTGAGGTTGAAGAGGTTACTGCCTGTGTTCTCCTCAAGGATTTTGATGGATTCCTGTCTCACACTGAGGTCTTTCATCCATTTTGAGTCTATTTTTGTGTATGGTGTAAGGAAATGGTCCAGTTTCATTCTTCTGCATGTGGCTGTCCAATTTTCCCAACACCATTTATTGAAGAAACTGTCTTTTTTCCATTGGACATTCTTTCCTGCTTTGTCAAAGATTAGTTGACCATAGAGTTGAGGTTGCATTTCCGGGCTCTCTATTCTGTTCCATTGATCTATATCTGTTTTTGTGCCAGTACCATACCGTCTTGATGAGGCCAGCTTTGTAATAGAGCTTAAAGTCTGGAATTGTGATGCTGCTGACTTTGGTTTTCTTTTTCAATATTCCTCTGACTATTCAGGGTCTTTTCTGGTTCCATATAAGTTTTAGGATTATTTGTTCCATTTCTTTGAAAAAAGTTGATGGTATTTTGATAGGGATTGCATTAAATGTGTAGATTGCTCTAGGTAGCATAGACATTTTCATAATATTTGTTCTTCCAATCCGTGAGCATGGAATGTTTTTCCATTTTTTTGTGTGTCTTCCTCCATTTCTTTCATGAGTATACTATGGTTTTCTGAGTATAGATTCTTTGCCTTTTTGGTTAGATTTATTCTCTCATATTATTTCTTAATAATGTTTCATTTTGCCGAAGTCCTCCATGTCTTACTGATTTCGTTTGTTTGTTCTATCAGTTAAAAAGTACGTCAATAAAAATTCCCACTAAAATATTTTGTCTGCTTTCCTATTTCGTTCTGTCAACTTTTGCTTTATAGTATTTTGAAGCTATATTTTGAAGTGGATACTGACTTAGAATTGTCATATCATTCTAATGTAAATTTTATCATCATGTCCCTCTTTATAAATGTCATTTACTCAATCTGATAGTAACATAGCTATGCCTACTTTCTTCTCATTGGTTTTTATATTGTATTTCTTTATCCATCTCTTTACTTATATTTTTATTCATATAGAGATATAGACAATTCTTATAAGCATAGTTTTTTTATTAATTTATTTATTTTCAGCATAACAGTATTCATTATTTTTTCACTACACCCAGTGCTCCATGCAATCCGTGCCCTCTATAATACCCACCACCTGGTACCCCAACCTCCAACCCACCCCGCCACTTCAAACCCCTCAGATTGTTTTTCAGAGTCCATAGTTTCTCTCCATGATTCACCTCCCCTTCCAATTTACCCCAACTCCCTTCTCCTCTCTAACACCCCTTGCCCTCCATGCTATTTGTTATGCTCCACAAATAAGTGAGCATATGATAATTGACTCTCTCTGCTTGACTTATTTCACTCAGCATAATCTCTTCCAGTCCCGTCCATGTTGCTACAAAAGCTGGGTATTCATCCTTTCTGATGGAGGCATAATTACTCCATAGTGTATATGAACCACATTTTCCTTATCCATTCGTCTGTTGAAGGACATCTTTCCATAGTTTGGCGACCGTGGCCATTGCTGCTATAAACATTGGGGTACAGATGGCCCTTCTTTTCACAACATCTGTATCTTTGGGGTAAATACCCAGGAGTGCAATTGCAGGGTCATAGGGAAGTTCTATTTTTAATTTCTTGAGGAATCTCCACACTCTTCTCCAAAGAGGCTGCACCAACTTGCATTCCCACCAGCAGTGTAAGAGGGTTCCCCTTTCTCCACATCCCCTCCAACACGTGTTGTTTCCTGTCTTGCTAATTTTGGCCATTCTAACTGGTGTAAGGTGATATCTCAATGTAGTTTTAATTTGAATCTCCCTGAGGGCTAGTGATGAAGAACATTTTTTCATGTGTCTGATAGCCATTTGTATGTCTTGATTAGAGAAGTGTCTGTTCATATCTTCTGCCCATTTTTTGATATGATTGCCTGTTTTGTGTGTGTTGAGTTTGAGGAGTTCTTTATAGATCCTGTATATCAACCTTTTGTCTGTACTGTCATCTGCAAATATCTTCTCCCATTCCGTGGGTTGCCTCTTTGTTTTTTTGACTGTTTCCTTGGATATGCAGAAGCTTTTGATTTTGATGAAGTCCCAAAAGTTTATTTTCGTTTTTGTTTCCTTTGCCTTTGGAGACATATCTTGAAAGAAGTTGTTGTGGCTGATATCGAAGAGATTACTGCCTATGTCCTCCTCTAGGATTCTGATGGATACCTGTCTCACGTTGAGGTCTTTTATTCATCTTGAGTTTATCTTTGTGTACGGTGCCAGAGAATGGTCGAGTTTCATTCTTCTACATATAGCTGTCCAGTTTTCCCAGCACCATTTATTGAAGAGACTGTCTTTTATCCACTGTATATTTTTTCATGTTTTGTCGAAGATTAATTGACCATAGAGTTGAGGGTCGATATCGGCTCTCTACTCTGTTCCACTGGTCTATGTGTCTGTTTTTATGCCAGTACCATGCTGTCTTGGTGATCACAGCTTTGTAGTAAAGCTTGAAATCAGGTAACATGATGCCCCCAGTTTTATTTTTGTTTTTCAACATTTCCTTAGCGATTTGGGGTCTCTTCCGATTCCATGCAAATTTTTGGATTATTTGCTCCAGCTCTTTGAAGAATACCAGTGGAATTTTGATCAGAATGGCATTAAAGTATAGATTGCTCTAGGCAGTATAGACATTTTAACAATGTTTATTCTTCCAATCCAAGAGCATGGAATGGTCTTCCATCTTTTTGTGTCATCTTCAATTTCTTTCATGAGTGTTCTGTAGTTCCTCAAGTACAGATCCTTTGCCTCTTTGGTTAGGTTTATTCCCAGGTATCTTATGGTTCTTAAATGGAATCGATTCTCTAATTTCCCTTTCTGTATTTTCATTATTGCTGTATAAGAAAGCCACTGATTTCTGCACATTGACTTTGCATCCTGCCACGTTGCTGAATTGCTCTATGAGTTCTAGTAGTTTGGGGGTGGAGTCTTTTGGGATTTCCATATAAAGAATCATGTCATCTGCGAAGAGAGAGAGCTTGACTTCTTCACTGCCAATTTGGATACCTTTTACTTCTCTTTGTTGTCTGATTGCTGTTGCTAGGACTTCTAATACTATGTTGAACAAGAGTGGTGAAAGTGGGTATCCTTGTCTTATTTCTGATCTCAACGGGAAGGCTGCAAGCTTTTTCCATTGAGGATGATATTTGCTGTGGGTCTTTCATAGATAGATTTGATGAGGTTCAGGAATGTTCCCTCTATCCCTAAACTTTGAAGTGTTTTAATCAGGAACGGATGCTGGATTTTGTCAAATGCTTTTTCTGCATCAATTGAGAGGACCATGTGGTTCTTCTCTCTTCTCATATTAATTTGTTGTATCACATTGATTGATTTGCAAATGTTGAACCATCCTTGTAGCCCAGGGATGAATCGCACCTGGTCATGGTGGATAATCTTTTTAATGTGCTGTTGGATCCTATTTGCTAGGATCTTGTTGAGAATCTTAGCATCCATATTCATCAGTGATATTGGTCTGAAATTCTCCTTTTTGGTAGGGTCTTTGCCTGGTTTGGGGATCAGGGTAATGCTGGCTTCATAGAAAGAGTCTGGAAGTTTTCCTTCTGCTTCAATTTTTTGAAACAGCTTCAGGAGAGTAAGTGTTATTTCTTCTTTGAAAGTTTGGTAGAATTCCCCAGGGAATCCGTCAGGTCCTGGGCTCTTATTTTTAGGGAGGTTTTTGATCACTGCTTCAATGTCGTTACTAGATATCGGTCTATTCAGGTTGTCAATTTCTTCCTGGTTCAATTTTGGGAGTTTATAGTTTTCCATGAATGCATCCATTTCATCTAGTTGCTAAACTTATTGGCATATCACTGTTGATAATAACTTCTGATGATTGTTTCTACTCCCTTGGTGTTAGTTGTGATCTCTCCCTTTTCATTCATAATTTTATGAATTTGGGTTTTCTCTCTTTTCTTTTGGATTAGTGTGGCCAATGGTTTATCAATCTTATTTATTCTTTCAAAAAACCAGCTTCTAGTTTCATTGATACGTTCTACTGTATCTCTGGTTTCTACCTTATTGATCTCAGCTCTAATCTTGATGATTTCCCTTCTTATGTGTGGAGTTGGTTTAATTTGTTGTTGATTCTCCAGTTCTTTAAGGTGTAGAGACAGCTGGTGTATTCTGGATTTTTCCATTTTTTTGAAGGAGGCTTGGATGGCTATGTATTTCTTCCTTAGGACCGCCTTTGCTGTATCCCATAGGTTTTGGACCGAAGTGTCTTCATTCTCATTGGTTTCCATGAATTGTTTCAGTTCTTCTTTGATCTTCTGGTTGATCCAAGCATTCTTAAGCAAGGTGGCCTTTAGCTTCCAGGTGTTTGAGTCCCTTCTGAACTTTTCTTTGTGATTGAGCTCCAGTTTCAAAGCATTGTGATCTGAGAATATGCAGGGAATAATCTCAGTCTTTTGGTATTGGTTGAGTCCTGATTTGTGACCCAGTATGTGGTCTATTCTTGAGAAGGTTCCGTGTGCACTTGAGAAGAATGAGTATTTTGTTGTTTTAGGGTGGAATGTTCTGTATATATCTGTGAAGTCCATCTGGTCCAATGTGTCATTCAATGCTCTTGTTTCTTTATTGATTTTCTGCCTCGATGATCTGTCTATTTCTGAGAGAAGCGTGTTAAGATCTCCTACGATTAGTGTATTCATATCAATATGACTCTTTATCTTGATTAACAGTTTTCTTAAGTAATTGGCTGCTCCCATATTGGGAGCATAGATATTTACAATTGTTAGATCATCTTGGTGGATAGTCCCTTTAAGGATTATGTAGTGTCCTTCTGTATCTCTGACTACAGTCTTTAGTTTAAAGTCTAATTTATCTGATATGAGAATTGCTACCCAGCCTTCTTTTGAGGCCCATTGG
>NW_028133619.1:0-27292 GCF_964662115.1 Mustela nivalis
CAAGTCCCAAGAGGCACCAGCTCTCCCGCGGCTCTTCTTCCCTGCCGCGCAGAGTGAACACCCAAAGACTCTCTGAGAAGCAGCAGCGAAGTGCTGTTCGCTCCAAGACAAAGACTCTGAGAAAGCACTGCATTCGCTGACAAATGTTCTGCGGGCTGCTGCTGCTTGCCTGAGCCCAGTCTCGCGGTGGGAGAAACCCGTATACAGCGAAAGCCGCTTTGCCTGGCCTTCTCCCCTGGGAAAGCACAGAGTTCCTTGGGAAATCAGCATTGTGTTTGGGGATGCTGCTGCTGCTTGCCTGAGCTAGTCTCCGCAGTTCGGTGGAAGAAACCCGCATGGAGCGAAATGCTCTTTGTCCTAGCATCCCCTCTGCCTGAGAGAGAAGCCAAGTGTTGGGAAGGTGCAGCACGCCGCCCCCAGAGAAGAGAAGGTTCCATTGGCCTTGGGGTCGGGAAACACTCAGGAAGCAGAATAGCCTGCCGTCGTACGAACATCAGGCTGTTGGCAAGACAAGTGTCACCCGCTCCCTGTGTGGAGAGATGGAAACCTGGCTGCTTAGGAGAAATGAGGGGACGGCAACGCAGAGGCGCGTGCTCCACTCTGAGGAAGGAGTCTGGGCAGAAGCAGGTCTGTCCTGTGCCTCTGGTCCCAAGCGGACAGCATCTTCTTGGCCACCTGTCCCAAGGGCAAACTTGGGCTTGCCACCAGGTGCCATACGCGGAACTCGCAGAAACAACCCAATGGAGGAACGGGCAGCCAGATGCCGTCTTTCACCAAGATATGTTAGCGATGTGGGTGGCAGAGGGTTTGCTGGTTAAAGAGTGGAGACATTCTCCCACAGTTCCCCATCCCAGTGCACGGGCCGTGTGCAGTAATCCTGTCGCCTCCTCTCTCCTGCGGTGAAAGTACTGGCCTAGACCCGAGTATGACTGAGCGCCAGAGCAAAAGGCAAAGCCTTACCTATCACAGGAGATGGTAATAGGCTTAGAGTGCCATGTTAGGACACGCACGCTGCTGCAGGGTTGTGACTCTCTGCTTAGTACGGCATAGCAATGTGAACGCCGGGCGTGAACTTGGAGCCCGGGAAAGCAAGTCCCGAGAGGCACCAGCTAACCCGCGGCTCTTCTTCCCTGCAGCGACAGAGCGAACACCCTGCATTAGCGTGCATAGCCTAGGATGGCACTCTATGCACACTACCATCTCCCAGTGTAGGCATCGCTAGGCCTTTTACTCTGGCGCACAGGAGGAGTCTCGGACTAGGCCAGTGCTTTCCCCACAAGAAAGGAGAGGTTACAGGATTCCGGCACACCGCCCATGCACTGAATAGGGAGCTTTGGGAGACTGTCCCCACTCCTTCCCCTTAAACCCGGTGCCTCCTCCAAGCTTCCACATCCTGGAGGAAGACGGCATCTGACTCCCCGTTATTTCAGGGAGCTTTTTCTGTGAGTTCAGTGTAGGAGCCTGGTGGCTAGCGCTTGTCTGCCCCAGGCACAGGTGGCCAAGGAGTTGCTGTCTCCTTGGGCCCAGAGGTTCAGGACAGGCATGCTTTCTGCCCAGACTCCTTCCTAAGAGTGGAGCGATCGCCCTGTCCTACTCATCCCCTCTTGTATCCTTTGCAGCCAGGCTTCTGTCTTTCTGCACTGGGAGCGCGTGACACTTGTATTTCCACCGGCCGCTGTGCCTGTCAGGGCCGGCTCCCCTGCTTCGCAACCGTTTCCAGAACAGAAGGCCAACGGCTCCTGCCCTTCTCCTCAGGCAGCGGGCTGCACCTTCCACAGACATGCTCCTGGGGACTAAAGTGAAAAACGTGACCCTTTCCTTAAAGCTCTTTCCACATGCGCAAACGCGCTTCTCTCTCAGGCAGAGGGGATGCCCAGGCATAGAGGATTTCGCTCCATGCGGGTTTATTACACCGTGCTGAAGAGACCAGCTGTGCCATACAAGAGCATCTCTCAGACCGGACTCTGATTTCCCAAAGAATGCTCTGCTTTCCCTGAGGAGATGCCAGGGCAAAGAGGCTTTCGCTCTATGTGGGTTTCTCCCATCGTGCTGCGAATACTAGGCAAAGGCAAGCAGCAACAGCAGCCCACAGAACGGACTCTGATTTCCCAGCGACTGCTATGCTTTTGCAGAGGTTTTCAGCTTGGCACGATCCGGACTTCACGGCTGCTTCCTCTTAGAGGCTTTCGTTGTTCGCTTTGTCACGGCGGGGAAGAAGAGCCGCGGGAGAGCTGGTGCCTTTTGGGACTTGCTTTCCCGGGCTCCAAGTTCATGCCCGTGTTTCACCTTGCTATGCCGAACTAAGCAGTCACAACCCTGCAGCAGCGTGCGTGTCCTAGCATGACAGTCTATGACTATTACCATCTCCTGGAGTAGTTAAGGCTTTGCCTATTGCTCTGGCGCTCAGGCAGACTCGGGGTCTAGGCCAGTGCCTTCACCACAGGAGAGAGGAGGCGACAGGATCACGGCACATGGCCTGTGCACTGGGATGGGGAATTGTGAGGGATTATCTCCACTCTTTCCCTGTCACATCCCCTGACACCCACATCGCTGCCACATCTGGTGTAAGACGGCATCTGACTGCCCGTTTCTCCATGTGGTTGTTTCTGCGAGTTCCGCGTATGACACCTGGTGGCAAGCCCATGTCTGCCCTTGGGACAGGTGGCCAATGAGATGATGTCCCCTTGGACCAGCGGCACAGGACAATCTTGACTTCTGCCAAGACTCCTTCCTCAGAGTGGAGCAAGCGCCTCTGCCCTAGTTGTACCCTCATGTCTCATTAGCACCCAGGCTTCCATCTCTTTGCACAGGGAGCGGGTGACACTTGTCTTGCCACCGGCCTGTTGTTCGTGCCACGGCCTGCTATCCTGCTTCCCGAGCGTTTCCCGACCCCAAGGCCAAGGGATCCTTCTCTTCTCCGGGCGCGGCATTCTGCGCCTTCCCACACTTGGCTTCTCTCTCAGGCAAAGGGGATGTTAGGGCAAAAAGGATTTCGCTCGATGCGGGTATCTTTCACCGAGCAGCAGAGACTAGCTCAGACAAGCAGCAGCAGTATCCCCAAACCAAACTCTGATTTCCCAAGGAACGCTGTGCTTTCCGAGGGGAGATGCTAGGGCAAAGCGGCTTTCGCTGTATACGGGTTTCTCCCACCGCGAGACTGGGCTCAGGCAAGCAGCAGCAGCCCGCAGAACATTTCTCAGCGAATGCTGTGCTTTCGCAGAGACTTTGGCTTGGAGCGAACAGCACTTCGCTGCTGCTCTCAGAAAGGCTTTTGGTGTTCACTCTGCGCGGCAGGGAAGAAGAGCCTCGGGAGAGCTGGTGCCTCTTGGGACTTGCTTTCCCGGGCTCCGAGTTTACGCCCGGGATTCACCTTGCTATGCCGATCTAAGCAGACACAGTCACAACCCTGCAGCAGCGTGCTTGGCTTAGCATGGCACTCTATGCCTATTACCTTCTCCTCGGGTAGGTTAGGCTTTGCCTTTTGCTCCGGCTCTCCGGCATACAACGGTCTCTAGGCCTGTGCCTTCACCACAGGAGAGTGGAGGCGACAGGATCCCTGCACAGGGCCCATGCACAGATAAGGGAGCTCTTTGGGCCTTTGCCCACTCCTTCCCCTTAAACGCCATGCCTCATCCAAACTTTCACATCCTGGAGGTAGACGGCATCTGACTCCCCGTTATTTCAGGGAGCTTTTTCTGCGAGTTCAGCTTAGGAGCCTGGTGGCTAGCGCATGTCTGCCCCAGGCACAGGCGGCCAAGGAGTTGCTGTCTCCTTGGGCCCAGAGGTTCAGGACAGGCATGCTTTCTGCCCAGACTCCTTCCTAAGAGTGGAGCACGCGCCCTGCCCTACTAATCCCCTCCTGTCTCCGTAGCAGCCAGGCTTCTGTCTCTCTGCACTGGGAGCGGGTGACACTTGCATTTACACCGGCCGCTGTGCCTGTCAGGGACGGCTCTCCTTCTTCGCAAGAATTTCCAGACCAGAAGGCCAACGGCTCCTGCTCTTCTCCCCGGGCAGCGTGCTGCACCTTCCACAGACATGCTCCTGGGGACCACAGTGAAAAACGTGTCCCTTTAGGCTCTTTCCACAGGTGCAACCGCGCTTCTCTCTCAGGCAGAGGGGATGCCCAGGCATAGAGATTTCGCTCCATGCGGGTTTATTACACCGTGCTGAGCAGACCAGCTCGGGCAAACAGGAGCATCCCTCAGACCGGACTCTGATTTCCCAAAGAATGCTGTGCTTTCCCAGAGGGGATGCCAGGGCAAAGAGGCTTTCGCTCTACGCGGGTTTCTCCCATCGTGCTGTGAATACTAGGCAAAGGCAAGCAGCAACAGCAGCCCTCAGAACCGACTCTCATTTCCCAGCGACTGCTATGCTTTCGCAGAGGTTCTCAGCTTGGCACGATTTGCACTTCTCTGCTGCTTCCTCAGAAAGACCTTGGGTGTTCACTCCTCGCGGCAGGGAAGAATAGCTTCGGGAGAGCTGGTGCCTCTTGGGTCTTCATTTCCCGGGCTCCAAGTTTACGATCGGGATTCTCCTTGCTATGCCGAACTAAGCAGACAGTCACAACCCTGCAGCAGCGTGCTGGCCTAGCATGGCACTCTATGCCTATTACCATATCCTGGGGTAGGTTAGGATTTGTTTTTGCTCCGGTTCTCAGGCAGACTCGGGCTCTAGGCCAGTGCCTTCACCACAGGAGAGAGGAGGCGACAGGATCCCTGCACACGGCCCGTACACAAATTAGGGAGCTTTGGGGGACTGTGCCCATTCCTCCCCTTAAACCCTGTTCCTCATCCAAGCTTCCACATCCTGGAAGAAGACGGCATCTGCCAACCCGTTATTTCAGGGAGCTGTTTCTACGAGTTCAGAGTAGGCGCTGAGTGGCTAGCGCATTTCTGCTCCAGGGACATGTTTCCAAGGAGTTGCTGTCTCCTAGAACCCAGAGGTTCAGGACAGGCATGCTTTCTGGCCAGACTCCTTCCTAAGAGTGGAGGTCGCGTGCCCTGCCCTTCTCATCTTATTTATTTGGGTTTTTCTCTTTTCTTTTTGATAAGTCTGGAAAGGGGTTTATTAATCTTATTAATTCTTTAAAAGAACCAGCTCCTAGTTTTATTGATTTGTTCTATTGTTTTTTTGTTGTTGGTGGTGGTTTTTTGTGGTTGTTGTTTGTTTGTTTCTATTTTATTGATTTCTGCTCTGATCTTTATTATTCCCCTTCTCCTGCTGGATTTAGGCTTTCTTCTGAGGGCTGCTATTGCTGCTTACCGTAGCCAAGTATTTGCAGCACGATGGGAGAAACCCGCATAGAGCGAAAGCCCCTTTGCCCGAGCATCTCTTCTGGGAAAGCCCAGCATTCTGTGGAAATCACAGTTCGGTCTGAGGATGCTCCTGTTGACCTGAGCTGGTCTCCTCAGCACGGTGTAATAAACCCGCATAGAGCGAAATCCTCTATGCATGGGCATCGCCTCTGCCTGAGAGAGAAGCGCAGTTGCGCCTGTGGAAAGAGCCTTAAGGTAAGGAACATGTTTTTCACTGCGGTCCCCAGGTGCATGTCTGTGGAGGGTGCATCACGCTGCCCGGGGAGAAGAGCAGGAGCCGTTGGCCTTCTGGTCTGGAAACGGTTACGAAGCAGGAGAGCCGGCCCTGGCAGGCATAGCGGCCAGTGGAAATACAAGTGTCACCCGCTCCCAGTGCAGAGAGACAGAAGCCTGGCTGAAAAGGAGACAGAAGGGGATGAGTAGGGCAGGGCGTGTTCTTAACATTTAGGAAAGAGTCTTGGCAGAAAGCATGCCTTTCTTGAGCCTCTGGGCCCAAGGAGACAGCAGCTCCTTGGCCACCAGCCCTTGGGGCAGACATGCACTAGCCAACAGACGCCAACGCTGAACTCGCAGAAACAGCTCCCTGAAATAATGGGGAGTCAGATGCCGTCTTCCTCCAGGATGTGGAAGCTTGTAGGAGGAACGGGTTTTAAGGGGAAGGATTGGGCACAGTCCCCCAATGCTCCCTAATCTGTGCACGGGCCCTGTGCAGGGATCTTGTCGCCTCATCTCTCCTGTCGTGCAGTCACTGACCTAGAGCCCGAGTCTGCCTGATAGACGGAGCAAAAGGCAAAGCCTTGCCTACCCCAGGATATGGTAATAGGCATAGAGTGCCATGCTAGGCCAAGCAAGATGCTGCAGGATTGTGACTGTGTCTGCTTAGTTCGGTACAGCAAGGTGAATCCCGGGCGTAAACTCGTAGCCCGGGAATGCAAGTCCCAAGAGGCACCAGCTCTCCCGCGGCTCTTCTTCCCTGCCAAGCAGATTGTACACCCAAAGCCTTTCTGAGGAGGCAGCAGCAAAGTGCGGTCATGAAACCTCTCAGCATAGCAGTCGCTAGGAAATAAGAGTGGGTTCTGTGGGCTGCTGTTGCTGCTTGCCCCTGCCTAGTATTCGCAGCACGATGGGAGAAACTCGCATAGAGCGAAAGCCTCTTTGCCCTGGCATCCGCTCTGGGAAAGCACAGCATTCTTTGGGAAATCAGAGTTCCGTCAGAGGGATGCTCCTGTTGCCTGAGCTGGTCTCCGCAGAACTGTATGATAAACCCGCATGGAGCGAAATCCTCTATCCCGGGCATCCCCTCTGCCTGAGAGAAAAGCGCGGTTGCGCCTATGGAAAGAGGCTTAAGGAAAGGGACACGTTTTTCACTGCGCTCCCCAGGAGCATATCTGTGAAAGTTGCAGCACGCTGCCCGGGGAGAAGAGCAGGAGCCATTGTCCTTCTTGTCCGGAAACGGTTGCGAAGCAGGAGAGCCGGCAATACAAGTATCACCCGCTCCCAATGCAGAGAGAGAGAAGCCTGGCTGCTAAGGAGGCAGGAGGGGATGAGTAGGGCAGGGCGCGTGTTCCACTCTTAGGAAGGAGTCTGGCCAGAAAGCATGCCTGTCCTGAACCTCTGGGCCCAAAGAGACAGCAACTCCTTGGCCACCTGTGCCTGGGGCAGACATGCGCTAGCCACCAGGCGCCTATGCTGAACTCGCAGAAACCGCTCCCTGAAATAACGGGGAGTCAGATGCCGTCTTCCTCCAGGATGTGGAAGCTTGGATGAGGAACGGGGTTAAAGGGGTAGCAGTGGGCACAGTCCCTCAAAGCTCCCTAATCTGTGCACAGGCCGTGTGCAGGGATTCTGTCGCCTCCTCTCTCCTGTGGTGAAGGCACTGGCCTAGACCCCGAGTCTGCCTGAGAGCCGGAGCAAAAGGCAAAGCCTAAGCTACCCCAGGATAAGGTAATAGGCATAGAGTGCCATGCTAGGCCAAGCACGCTGCTGCAGGGTTGTGACTGTGTCTGCTTAGCTCGGCATAGCAAGGTGAATTCTGGGAGTAAACTCAGAGCCCGGGAAAGCAAGTCCCAAGAGGCACCAGCTCTCCCGCGGCTCTTCTTCCCTGCCGCGCAGAGTAAACACCCAAAGACTCTCTGAGAAGCAGCAGCGAAGTGCTGTTCGCTCCAAGACAAAGACTCTGAGAAAGCACTGCATTCGCTGACAAATGTTCTGCGGGCTGCTGCTGCTTGCCTGAGCCCAGTCTCGCGGTGGGAGAAACCCGTATACAGCGAAAGCCGCTTTGCCTGGCCTTCTCCCCTGGGAAAGCACAGAGTTCCTTGGGAAATCAGCATTGTGTTTGGGGATGCTGCTGCTGCTTGCCTGAGCTAGTCTCCGCAGTTCGGTGGAAGAAACCCGCATGGAGCGAAATGCTCTTTGTCCTAGCATCCCCTCTGCCTGAGAGAGAAGCCAAGTGTTGGGAAGGTGCAGCACGCCGCCCCCAGAGAAGAGAAGGTTCCATTGGCCTTGGGGTCGGGAAACACTCAGGAAGCAGAATAGCCTGCCGTCGTACGAACATCAGGCTGTTGGCAAGACAAGTGTCACCCGCTCCCTGTGTGGAGAGATGGAAACCTGGCTGCTTAGGAGAAATGAGGGGACGGCAACGCAGAGGCGCGTGCTCCACTCTGAGGAAGGAGTCTGGGCAGAAGCAGGTCTGTCCTGTGCCTCTGGTCCCAAGCGGACAGCATCTTCTTGGCCACCTGTCCCAAGGGCAAACTTGGGCTTGCCACCAGGTGCCATACGCGGAACTCGCAGAAACAACCCAATGGAGGAACGGGCAGCCAGATGCCGTCTTTCACCAAGATATGTTAGCGATGTGGGTGGCAGAGGGTTTGCTGGTTAAAGAGTGGAGACATTCTCCCACAGTTCCCCATCCCAGTGCACGGGCCGTGTGCAGTAATCCTGTCGCCTCCTCTCTCCTGCGGTGAAAGTACTGGCCTAGACCCGAGTATGACTGAGCGCCAGAGCAAAAGGCAAAGCCTTACCTATCACAGGAGATGGTAATAGGCTTAGAGTGCCATGTTAGGACACGCACGCTGCTGCAGGGTTGTGACTCTCTGCTTAGTACGGCATAGCAATGTGAACGCCGGGCGTGAACTTGGAGCCCGGGAAAGCAAGTCCCGAGAGGCACCAGCTAACCCGCGGCTCTTCTTCCCTGCAGCGACAGAGCGAACACCCTGCATTAGCGTGCATAGCCTAGGATGGCACTCTATGCACACTACCATCTCCCAGTGTAGGCATCGCTAGGCCTTTTACTCTGGCGCACAGGAGGAGTCTCGGACTAGGCCAGTGCTTTCCCCACAAGAAAGGAGAGGTTACAGGATTCCGGCACACCGCCCATGCACTGAATAGGGAGCTTTGGGAGACTGTCCCCACTCCTTCCCCTTAAACCCGGTGCCTCCTCCAAGCTTCCACATCCTGGAGGAAGACGGCATCTGACTCCCCGTTATTTCAGGGAGCTTTTTCTGTGAGTTCAGTGTAGGAGCCTGGTGGCTAGCGCTTGTCTGCCCCAGGCACAGGTGGCCAAGGAGTTGCTGTCTCCTTGGGCCCAGAGGTTCAGGACAGGCATGCTTTCTGCCCAGACTCCTTCCTAAGAGTGGAGCGATCGCCCTGTCCTACTCATCCCCTCTTGTATCCTTTGCAGCCAGGCTTCTGTCTTTCTGCACTGGGAGCGCGTGACACTTGTATTTCCACCGGCCGCTGTGCCTGTCAGGGCCGGCTCCCCTGCTTCGCAACCGTTTCCAGAACAGAAGGCCAACGGCTCCTGCCCTTCTCCTCAGGCAGCGGGCTGCACCTTCCACAGACATGCTCCTGGGGACTAAAGTGAAAAACGTGACCCTTTCCTTAAAGCTCTTTCCACATGCGCAAACGCGCTTCTCTCTCAGGCAGAGGGGATGCCCAGGCATAGAGGATTTCGCTCCATGCGGGTTTATTACACCGTGCTGAAGAGACCAGCTGTGCCATACAAGAGCATCTCTCAGACCGGACTCTGATTTCCCAAAGAATGCTCTGCTTTCCCTGAGGAGATGCCAGGGCAAAGAGGCTTTCGCTCTATGTGGGTTTCTCCCATCGTGCTGCGAATACTAGGCAAAGGCAAGCAGCAACAGCAGCCCACAGAACGGACTCTGATTTCCCAGCGACTGCTATGCTTTTGCAGAGGTTTTCAGCTTGGCACGATCCGGACTTCACGGCTGCTTCCTCTTAGAGGCTTTCGTTGTTCGCTTTGTCACGGCGGGGAAGAAGAGCCGCGGGAGAGCTGGTGCCTTTTGGGACTTGCTTTCCCGGGCTCCAAGTTCATGCCCGTGTTTCACCTTGCTATGCCGAACTAAGCAGTCACAACCCTGCAGAAGCGTGCGTGTCCTAGCATGACAGTCTATGACTATTACCATCTCCTGGAGTAGTTAAGGCTTTGCCTATTGCTCTGGCGCTCAGGCAGACTCGGGGTCTAGGCCAGTGCCTTCACCACAGGAGAGAGGAGGCGACAGGATCACGGCACATGGCCTGTGCACTGGGATGGGGAATTGTGAGGGATTATCTCCACTCTTTCCCTGTCACATCCCCTGACACCCACATCGCTGCCACATCTGGTGTAAGACGGCATCTGACTGCCCGTTTCTCCATGTGGTTGTTTCTGCGAGTTCCGCGTATGACACCTGGTGGCAAGCCCATGTCTGCCCTTGGGACAGGTGGCCAATGAGATGATGTCCCCTTGGACCAGCGGCACAGGACAATCTTGACTTCTGCCAAGACTCCTTCCTCAGAGTGGAGCAAGCGCCTCTGCCCTAGTTGTACCCTCATGTCTCATTAGCACCCAGGCTTCCATCTCTTTGCACAGGGAGCGGGTGACACTTGTCTTGCCACCGGCCTGTTGTTCGTGCCACGGCCTGCTATCCTGCTTCCCGAGCGTTTCCCGACCCCAAGGCCAAGGGATCCTTCTCTTCTCCGGGCGCGGCATTCTGCGCCTTCCCACACTTGGCTTCTCTCTCAGGCAAAGGGGATGTTAGGGCAAAAAGGATTTCGCTCGATGCGGGTATCTTTCACCGAGCAGCAGAGACTAGCTCAGACAAGCAGCAGCAGTATCCCCAAACCAAACTCTGATTTCCCAAGGAACGCTGTGCTTTCCGAGGGGAGATGCTAGGGCAAAGCGGCTTTCGCTGTATACGGGTTTCTCCCACCGCGAGACTGGGCTCAGGCAAGCAGCAGCAGCCCGCAGAACATTTCTCAGCGAATGCTGTGCTTTCGCAGAGACTTTGGCTTGGAGCGAACAGCACTTCGCTGCTGCTCTCAGAAAGGCTTTTGGTGTTCACTCTGCGCGGCAGGGAAGAAGAGCCTCGGGAGAGCTGGTGCCTCTTGGGACTTGCTTTCCCGGGCTCCGAGTTTACGCCCGGGATTCACCTTGCTATGCCGATCTAAGCAGACACAGTCACAACCCTGCAGCAGCGTGCTTGGCTTAGCATGGCACTCTATGCCTATTACCTTCTCCTCGGGTAGGTTAGGCTTTGCCTTTTGCTCCGGCTCTCCGGCATACAACGGTCTCTAGGCCTGTGCCTTCACCACAGGAGAGTGGAGGCGACAGGATCCCTGCACAGGGCCCATGCACAGATAAGGGAGCTCTTTGGGCCTTTGCCCACTCCTTCCCCTTAAACGCCATGCCTCATCCAAACTTTCACATCCTGGAGGTAGACGGCATCTGACTCCCCGTTATTTCAGGGAGCTTTTTCTGCGAGTTCAGCTTAGGAGCCTGGTGGCTAGCGCATGTCTGCCCCAGGCACAGGCGGCCAAGGAGTTGCTGTCTCCTTGGGCCCAGAGGTTCAGGACAGGCATGCTTTCTGCCCAGACTCCTTCCTAAGAGTGGAGCACGCGCCCTGCCCTACTAATCCCCTCCTGTCTCCGTAGCAGCCAGGCTTCTGTCTCTCTGCACTGGGAGCGGGTGACACTTGCATTTACACCGGCCGCTGTGCCTGTCAGGGACGGCTCTCCTTCTTCGCAAGAATTTCCAGACCAGAAGGCCAACGGCTCCTGCTCTTCTCCCCGGGCAGCGTGCTGCACCTTCCACAGACATGCTCCTGGGGACCGCAGTGAAAAACGTGTCCCTTTAGGCTCTTTCCACAGGTGCAACCGCGCTTCTCTCTCAGGCAGAGGGGATGCCCAG
This sequence comes from Mustela nivalis, assembly GCF_964662115.1. NCBI lineage: Eukaryota > Metazoa > Chordata > Mammalia > Carnivora > Mustelidae > Mustela > Mustela nivalis. Next base: position 11,503 of record NW_028133619.1, read on the forward strand.
GCATAGAGATTTCGCTCCATGCGGGTTTATTACACCGTGCTGAGCAGACCAGCTCGGGCAAACAGGAGCATCCCTCAGACCGGACTCTGATTTCCCAAAGAATGCTGTGCTTTCCCAGAGGGGATGCCAGGGCAAAGAGGCTTTCGCTCTACGCGGGTTTCTCCCATCGTGCTGTGAATACTAGGCAAAGGCAAGCAGCAACAGCAGCCCTCAGAACCGACTCTCATTTCCCAGCGACTGCTATGCTTTCGCAGAGGTTCTCAGCTTGGCACGATTTGCACTTCTCTGCTGCTTCCTCAGAAAGACCTTGGGTGTTCACTCCTCGCGGCAGGGAAGAATAGCTTCGGGAGAGCTGGTGCCTCTTGGGTCTTCATTTCCCGGGCTCCAAGTTTACGATCGGGATTCTCCTTGCTATGCCGAACTAAGCAGACAGTCACAACCCTGCAGCAGCGTGCTGGCCTAGCATGGCACTCTATGCCTATTACCATATCCTTAAACCCTGTTCCTCATCCAAGCTTCCACATCCTGGAAGAAGACGGCATCTGCCAACCCGTTATTTCAGGGAGCTGTTTCTACGAGTTCAGAGTAGGCGCTGAGTGGCTAGCGCATTTCTGCTCCAGGGACATGTTTCCAAGGAGTTGCTGTCTCCTAGAACCCAGAGGTTCAGGACAGGCATGCTTTCTGGCCAGACTCCTTCCTAAGAGTGGAGGTCGCGTGCCCTGCCCTTCTCATCTTATTTATTTGGGTTTTTCTCTTTTCTTTTTGATAAGTCTGGAAAGGGGTTTATTAATCTTATTAATTCTTTAAAAGAACCAGCTCCTAGTTTTATTGATTTGTTCTATTGTTTTTTTGTTGTTGGTGGTGGTTTTTTGTGGTTGTTGTTTGTTTGTTTCTATTTTATTGATTTCTGCTCTGATCTTTATTATTCCCCTTCTCCTGCTGGATTTAGGCTTTCTTCTGAGGGCTGCTATTGCTGCTTACCGTAGCCAAGTATTTGCAGCACGATGGGAGAAACCCGCATAGAGCGAAAGCCCCTTTGCCCGAGCATCTCTTCTGGGAAAGCCCAGCATTCTGTGGAAATCACAGTTCGGTCTGAGGATGCTCCTGTTGACCTGAGCTGGTCTCCTCAGCACGGTGTAATAAACCCGCATAGAGCGAAATCCTCTATGCATGGGCATCGCCTCTGCCTGAGAGAGAAGCGCAGTTGCGCCTGTGGAAAGAGCCTTAAGGTAAGGAACATGTTTTTCACTGCGGTCCCCAGGTGCATGTCTGTGGAGGGTGCATCACGCTGCCCGGGGAGAAGAGCAGGAGCCGTTGGCCTTCTGGTCTGGAAACGGTTACGAAGCAGGAGAGCCGGCCCTGGCAGGCATAGCGGCCAGTGGAAATACAAGTGTCACCCGCTCCCAGTGCAGAGAGACAGAAGCCTGGCTGAAAAGGAGACAGAAGGGGATGAGTAGGGCAGGGCGTGTTCTTAACATTTAGGAAAGAGTCTTGGCAGAAAGCATGCCTTTCTTGAGCCTCTGGGCCCAAGGAGACAGCAGCTCCTTGGCCACCAGCCCTTGGGGCAGACATGCACTAGCCAACAGACGCCAACGCTGAACTCGCAGAAACAGCTCCCTGAAATAATGGGGAGTCAGATGCCGTCTTCCTCCAGGATGTGGAAGCTTGTAGGAGGAACGGGTTTTAAGGGGAAGGATTGGGCACAGTCCCCCAATGCTCCCTAATCTGTGCACGGGCCCTGTGCAGGGATCTTGTCGCCTCCTCTCTCCTGTCGTGCAGTCACTGACCTAGAGCCCGAGTCTGCCTGATAGACGGAGCAAAAGGCAAAGCCTTGCCTACCCCAGGATATGGTAATAGGCATAGAGTGCCATGCTAGGCCAAGCAAGATGCTGCAGGATTGTGACTGTGTCTGCTTAGTTCGGTACAGCAAGGTGAATCCCGGGCGTAAACTCGTAGCCCGGGAATGCAAGTCCCAAGAGGCACCAGCTCTCCCGCGGCTCTTCTTCCCTGCCAAGCAGATTGTACACCCAAAGCCTTTCTGAGGAGGCAGCAGCAAAGTGCGGTCATGAAACCTCTCAGCATAGCAGTCGCTAGGAAATAAGAGTGGGTTCTGTGGGCTGCTGTTGCTGCTTGCCCCTGCCTAGTATTCGCAGCACGATGGGAGAAACTCGCATAGAGCGAAAGCCTCTTTGCCCTGGCATCCGCTCTGGGAAAGCACAGCATTCTTTGGGAAATCAGAGTTCCGTCAGAGGGATGCTCCTGTTGCCTGAGCTGGTCTCCGCAGAACTGTATGATAAACCCGCATGGAGCGAAATCCTCTATCCCGGGCATCCCCTCTGCCTGAGAGAAAAGCGCGGTTGCGCCTATGGAAAGAGGCTTAAGGAAAGGGACACGTTTTTCACTGCGCTCCCCAGGAGCATATCTGTGAAAGTTGCAGCACGCTGCCCGGGGAGAAGAGCAGGAGCCATTGTCCTTCTTGTCCGGAAACGGTTGCGAAGCAGGAGAGCCGGCAATACAAGTATCACCCGCTCCCAATGCAGAGAGAGAGAAGCCTGGCTGCTAAGGAGGCAGGAGGGGATGAGTAGGGCAGGGCGCGTGTTCCACTCTTAGGAAGGAGTCTGGCCAGAAAGCATGCCTGTCCTGAACCTCTGGGCCCAAAGAGACAGCAACTCCTTGGCCACCTGTGCCTGGGGCAGACATGCGCTAGCCACCAGGCGCCTATGCTGAACTCGCAGAAACCGCTCCCTGAAATAACGGGGAGTCAGATGCCGTCTTCCTCCAGGATGTGGAAGCTTGGATGAGGAACGGGGTTAAAGGGGTAGCAGTGGGCACAGTCCCTCAAAGCTCCCTAATCTGTGCACAGGCCGTGTGCAGGGATTCTGTCGCCTCCTCTCTCCTGTGGTGAAGGCACTGGCCTAGACCCCGAGTCTGCCTGAGAGCCGGAGCAAAAGGCAAAGCCTAAGCTACCCCAGGATAAGGTAATAGGCATAGAGTGCCATGCTAGGCCAAGCACGCTGCTGCAGGGTTGTGACTGTGTCTGCTTAGCTCGGCATAGCAAGGTGAATTCTGGGAGTAAACTCAGAGCCCGGGAAAGCAAGTCCCAAGAGGCACCAGCTCTCCCGCGGCTCTTCTTCCCTGCCGCGCAGAGTGAACACCCAAAGACTCTCTGAGAAGCAGCAGCGAAGTGCTGTTCGCTCCAAGACAAAGACTCTGAGAAAGCACTGCATTCGCTGACAAATGTTCTGCGGGCTGCTGCTGCTTGCCTGAGCCCAGTCTCGCGGTGGGAGAAACCCGTATACAGCGAAAGCCGCTTTGCCTGGCCTTCTCCCCTGGGAAAGCACAGAGTTCCTTGGGAAATCAGCATTGTGTTTGGGGATGCTGCTGCTGCTTGCCTGAGCTAGTCTCCGCAGTTCGGTGGAAGAAACCCGCATGGAGCGAAATGCTCTTTGTCCTAGCATCCCCTCTGCCTGAGAGAGAAGCCAAGTGTTGGGAAGGTGCAGCACGCCGCCCCCAGAGAAGAGAAGGTTCCATTGGCCTTGGGGTCGGGAAACACTCAGGAAGCAGAATAGCCTGCCGTCGTACGAACATCAGGCTGTTGGCAAGACAAGTGTCACCCGCTCCCTGTGTGGAGAGATGGAAACCTGGCTGCTTAGGAGAAATGAGGGGACGGCAACGCAGAGGCGCGTGCTCCACTCTGAGGAAGGAGTCTGGGCAGAAGCAGGTCTGTCCTGTGCCTCTGGTCCCAAGCGGACAGCATCTTCTTGGCCACCTGTCCCAAGGGCAAACTTGGGCTTGCCACCAGGTGCCATACGCGGAACTCGCAGAAACAACCCAATGGAGGAACGGGCAGCCAGATGCCGTCTTTCACCAAGATATGTTAGCGATGTGGGTGGCAGAGGGTTTGCTGGTTAAAGAGTGGAGACATTCTCCCACAGTTCCCCATCCCAGTGCACGGGCCGTGTGCAGTAATCCTGTCGCCTCCTCTCTCCTGCGGTGAAAGTACTGGCCTAGACCCGAGTATGACTGAGCGCCAGAGCAAAAGGCAAAGCCTTACCTATCACAGGAGATGGTAATAGGCTTAGAGTGCCATGTTAGGACACGCACGCTGCTGCAGGGTTGTGACTCTCTGCTTAGTACGGCATAGCAATGTGAACGCCGGGCGTGAACTTGGAGCCCGGGAAAGCAAGTCCCGAGAGGCACCAGCTAACCCGCGGCTCTTCTTCCCTGCAGCGACAGAGCGAACACCCTGCATTAGCGTGCATAGCCTAGGATGGCACTCTATGCACACTACCATCTCCCAGTGTAGGCATCGCTAGGCCTTTTACTCTGGCGCACAGGAGGAGTCTCGGACTAGGCCAGTGCTTTCCCCACAAGAAAGGAGAGGTTACAGGATTCCGGCACACCGCCCATGCACTGAATAGGGAGCTTTGGGAGACTGTCCCCACTCCTTCCCCTTAAACCCGGTGCCTCCTCCAAGCTTCCACATCCTGGAGGAAGACGGCATCTGACTCCCCGTTATTTCAGGGAGCTTTTTCTGTGAGTTCAGTGTAGGAGCCTGGTGGCTAGCGCTTGTCTGCCCCAGGCACAGGTGGCCAAGGAGTTGCTGTCTCCTTGGGCCCAGAGGTTCAGGACAGGCATGCTTTCTGCCCAGACTCCTTCCTAAGAGTGGAGCGATCGCCCTGTCCTACTCATCCCCTCTTGTATCCTTTGCAGCCAGGCTTCTGTCTTTCTGCACTGGGAGCGCGTGACACTTGTATTTCCACCGGCCGCTGTGCCTGTCAGGGCCGGCTCCCCTGCTTCGCAACCGTTTCCAGAACAGAAGGCCAACGGCTCCTGCCCTTCTCCTCAGGCAGCGGGCTGCACCTTCCACAGACATGCTCCTGGGGACTAAAGTGAAAAACGTGACCCTTTCCTTAAAGCTCTTTCCACATGCGCAAACGCGCTTCTCTCTCAGGCAGAGGGGATGCCCAGGCATAGAGGATTTCGCTCCATGCGGGTTTATTACACCGTGCTGAAGAGACCAGCTGTGCCATACAAGAGCATCTCTCAGACCGGACTCTGATTTCCCAAAGAATGCTCTGCTTTCCCTGAGGAGATGCCAGGGCAAAGAGGCTTTCGCTCTATGTGGGTTTCTCCCATCGTGCTGCGAATACTAGGCAAAGGCAAGCAGCAACAGCAGCCCACAGAACGGACTCTGATTTCCCAGCGACTGCTATGCTTTTGCAGAGGTTTTCAGCTTGGCACGATCCGGACTTCACGGCTGCTTCCTCTTAGAGGCTTTCGTTGTTCGCTTTGTCACGGCGGGGAAGAAGAGCCGCGGGAGAGCTGGTGCCTTTTGGGACTTGCTTTCCCGGGCTCCAAGTTCATGCCCGTGTTTCACCTTGCTATGCCGAACTAAGCAGTCACAACCCTGCAGAAGCGTGCGTGTCCTAGCATGACAGTCTATGACTATTACCATCTCCTGGAGTAGTTAAGGCTTTGCCTATTGCTCTGGCGCTCAGGCAGACTCGGGGTCTAGGCCAGTGCCTTCACCACAGGAGAGAGGAGGCGACAGGATCACGGCACATGGCCTGTGCACTGGGATGGGGAATTGTGAGGGATTATCTCCACTCTTTCCCTGTCACATCCCCTGACACCCACATCGCTGCCACATCTGGTGTAAGACGGCATCTGACTGCCCGTTTCTCCATGTGGTTGTTTCTGCGAGTTCCGCGTATGACACCTGGTGGCAAGCCCATGTCTGCCCTTGGGACAGGTGGCCAATGAGATGATGTCCCCTTGGACCAGCGGCACAGGACAATCTTGACTTCTGCCAAGACTCCTTCCTCAGAGTGGAGCAAGCGCCTCTGCCCTAGTTGTACCCTCATGTCTCATTAGCACCCAGGCTTCCATCTCTTTGCACAGGGAGCGGGTGACACTTGTCTTGCCACCGGCCTGTTGTTCGTGCCACGGCCTGCTATCCTGCTTCCCGAGCGTTTCCCGACCCCAAGGCCAAGGGATCCTTCTCTTCTCCGGGCGCGGCATTCTGCGCCTTCCCACACTTGGCTTCTCTCTCAGGCAAAGGGGATGTTAGGGCAAAAAGGATTTCGCTCGATGCGGGTATCTTTCACCGAGCAGCAGAGACTAGCTCAGACAAGCAGCAGCAGTATCCCCAAACCAAACTCTGATTTCCCAAGGAACGCTGTGCTTTCCGAGGGGAGATGCTAGGGCAAAGCGGCTTTCGCTGTATACGGGTTTCTCCCACCGCGAGACTGGGCTCAGGCAAGCAGCAGCAGCCCGCAGAACATTTCTCAGCGAATGCTGTGCTTTCGCAGAGACTTTGGCTTGGAGCGAACAGCACTTCGCTGCTGCTCTCAGAAAGGCTTTTGGTGTTCACTCTGCGCGGCAGGGAAGAAGAGCCTCGGGAGAGCTGGTGCCTCTTGGGACTTGCTTTCCCGGGCTCCGAGTTTACGCCCGGGATTCACCTTGCTATGCCGATCTAAGCAGACACAGTCACAACCCTGCAGCAGCGTGCTTGGCTTAGCATGGCACTCTATGCCTATTACCTTCTCCTCGGGTAGGTTAGGCTTTGCCTTTTGCTCCGGCTCTCCGGCATACAACGGTCTCTAGGCCTGTGCCTTCACCACAGGAGAGTGGAGGCGACAGGATCCCTGCACAGGGCCCATGCACAGATAAGGGAGCTCTTTGGGCCTTTGCCCACTCCTTCCCCTTAAACGCCATGCCTCATCCAAACTTTCACATCCTGGAGGTAGACGGCATCTGACTCCCCGTTATTTCAGGGAGCTTTTTCTGCGAGTTCAGCTTAGGAGCCTGGTGGCTAGCGCATGTCTGCCCCAGGCACAGGCGGCCAAGGAGTTGCTGTCTCCTTGGGCCCAGAGGTTCAGGACAGGCATGCTTTCTGCCCAGACTCCTTCCTAAGAGTGGAGCACGCGCCCTGCCCTACTAATCCCCTCCTGTCTCCGTAGCAGCCAGGCTTCTGTCTCTCTGCACTGGGAGCGGGTGACACTTGCATTTACACCGGCCGCTGTGCCTGTCAGGGACGGCTCTCCTTCTTCGCAAGAATTTCCAGACCAGAAGGCCAACGGCTCCTGCTCTTCTCCCCGGGCAGCGTGCTGCACCTTCCACAGACATGCTCCTGGGGACCGCAGTGAAAAACGTGTCCCTTTAGGCTCTTTCCACAGGTGCAACCGCGCTTCTCTCTCAGGCAGAGGGGATGCCCAGGCATAGAGATTTCGCTCCATGCGGGTTTATTACACCGTGCTGAGCAGACCAGCTCGGGCAAACAGGAGCATCCCTCAGACCGGACTCTGATTTCCCAAAGAATGCTGTGCTTTCCCAGAGGGGATGCCAGGGCAAAGAGGCTTTCGCTCTACGCGGGTTTCTCCCATCGTGCTGTGAATACTAGGCAAAGGCAAGCAGCAACAGCAGCCCTCAGAACCGACTCTCATTTCCCAGCGACTGCTATGCTTTCGCAGAGGTTCTCAGCTTGGCACGATTTGCACTTCTCTGCTGCTTCCTCAGAAAGACCTTGGGTGTTCACTCCTCGCGGCAGGGAAGAATAGCTTCGGGAGAGCTGGTGCCTCTTGGGTCTTCATTTCCCGGGCTCCAAGTTTACGATCGGGATTCTCCTTGCTATGCCGAACTAAGCAGACAGTCACAACCCTGCAGCAGCGTGCTGGCCTAGCATGGCACTCTATGCCTATTACCATATCCTGGGGTAGGTTAGGATTTGTTTTTGCTCCGGTTCTCAGGCAGACTCGGGCTCTAGGCCAGTGCCTTCACCACAGGAGAGAGGAGGCGACAGGATCCCTGCACACGGCCCGTACACAAATTAGGGAGCTTTGGGGGACTGTGCCCATTCCTCCCCTTAAACCCTGTTCCTCATCCAAGCTTCCACATCCTGGAAGAAGACGGCATCTGCCAACCCGTTATTTCAGGGAGCTGTTTCTACGAGTTCAGAGTAGGCGCTGAGTGGCTAGCGCATTTCTGCTCCAGGGACATGTTTCCAAGGAGTTGCTGTCTCCTAGAACCCAGAGGTTCAGGACAGGCATGCTTTCTGGCCAGACTCCTTCCTAAGAGTGGAGGTCGCGTGCCCTGCCCTTCTCATCTTATTTATTTGGGTTTTTCTCTTTTCTTTTTGATAAGTCTGGAAAGGGGTTTATTAATCTTATTAATTCTTTAAAAGAACCAGCTCCTAGTTTTATTGATTTGTTCTATTGTTTTTTTGTTGTTGGTGGTGGTTTTTTGTGGTTGTTGTTTGTTTGTTTCTATTTTATTGATTTCTGCTCTGATCTTTATTATTCCCCTTCTCCTGCTGGATTTAGGCTTTCTTCTGAGGGCTGCTATTGCTGCTTACCGTAGCCAAGTATTTGCAGCACGATGGGAGAAACCCGCATAGAGCGAAAGCCCCTTTGCCCGAGCATCTCTTCTGGGAAAGCCCAGCATTCTGTGGAAATCACAGTTCGGTCTGAGGATGCTCCTGTTGACCTGAGCTGGTCTCCTCAGCACGGTGTAATAAACCCGCATAGAGCGAAATCCTCTATGCATGGGCATCGCCTCTGCCTGAGAGAGAAGCGCAGTTGCGCCTGTGGAAAGAGCCTTAAGGTAAGGAACATGTTTTTCACTGCGGTCCCCAGGTGCATGTCTGTGGAGGGTGCATCACGCTGCCCGGGGAGAAGAGCAGGAGCCGTTGGCCTTCTGGTCTGGAAACGGTTACGAAGCAGGAGAGCCGGCCCTGGCAGGCATAGCGGCCAGTGGAAATACAAGTGTCACCCGCTCCCAGTGCAGAGAGACAGAAGCCTGGCTGAAAAGGAGACAGAAGGGGATGAGTAGGGCAGGGCGTGTTCTTAACATTTAGGAAAGAGTCTTGGCAGAAAGCATGCCTTTCTTGAGCCTCTGGGCCCAAGGAGACAGCAGCTCCTTGGCCACCAGCCCTTGGGGCAGACATGCACTAGCCAACAGACGCCAACGCTGAACTCGCAGAAACAGCTCCCTGAAATAATGGGGAGTCAGATGCCGTCTTCCTCCAGGATGTGGAAGCTTGTAGGAGGAACGGGTTTTAAGGGGAAGGATTGGGCACAGTCCCCCAATGCTCCCTAATCTGTGCACGGGCCCTGTGCAGGGATCTTGTCGCCTCATCTCTCCTGTCGTGCAGTCACTGACCTAGAGCCCGAGTCTGCCTGATAGACGGAGCAAAAGGCAAAGCCTTGCCTACCCCAGGATATGGTAATAGGCATAGAGTGCCATGCTAGGCCAAGCAAGATGCTGCAGGATTGTGACTGTGTCTGCTTAGTTCGGTACAGCAAGGTGAATCCCGGGCGTAAACTCGTAGCCCGGGAATGCAAGTCCCAAGAGGCACCAGCTCTCCCGCGGCTCTTCTTCCCTGCCAAGCAGATTGTACACCCAAAGCCTTTCTGAGGAGGCAGCAGCAAAGTGCGGTCATGAAACCTCTCAGCATAGCAGTCGCTAGGAAATAAGAGTGGGTTCTGTGGGCTGCTGTTGCTGCTTGCCCCTGCCTAGTATTCGCAGCACGATGGGAGAAACTCGCATAGAGCGAAAGCCTCTTTGCCCTGGCATCCGCTCTGGGAAAGCACAGCATTCTTTGGGAAATCAGAGTTCCGTCAGAGGGATGCTCCTGTTGCCTGAGCTGGTCTCCGCAGAACTGTATGATAAACCCGCATGGAGCGAAATCCTCTATCCCGGGCATCCCCTCTGCCTGAGAGAAAAGCGCGGTTGCGCCTATGGAAAGAGGCTTAAGGAAAGGGACACGTTTTTCACTGCGCTCCCCAGGAGCATATCTGTGAAAGTTGCAGCACGCTGCCCGGGGAGAAGAGCAGGAGCCATTGTCCTTCTTGTCCGGAAACGGTTGCGAAGCAGGAGAGCCGGCAATACAAGTATCACCCGCTCCCAATGCAGAGAGAGAGAAGCCTGGCTGCTAAGGAGGCAGGAGGGGATGAGTAGGGCAGGGCGCGTGTTCCACTCTTAGGAAGGAGTCTGGCCAGAAAGCATGCCTGTCCTGAACCTCTGGGCCCAAAGAGACAGCAACTCCTTGGCCACCTGTGCCTGGGGCAGACATGCGCTAGCCACCAGGCGCCTATGCTGAACTCGCAGAAACCGCTCCCTGAAATAACGGGGAGTCAGATGCCGTCTTCCTCCAGGATGTGGAAGCTTGGATGAGGAACGGGGTTAAAGGGGTAGCAGTGGGCACAGTCCCTCAAAGCTCCCTAATCTGTGCACAGGCCGTGTGCAGGGATTCTGTCGCCTCCTCTCTCCTGTGGTGAAGGCACTGGCCTAGACCCCGAGTCTGCCTGAGAGCCGGAGCAAAAGGCAAAGCCTAAGCTACCCCAGGATAAGGTAATAGGCATAGAGTGCCATGCTAGGCCAAGCACGCTGCTGCAGGGTTGTGACTGTGTCTGCTTAGCTCGGCATAGCAAGGTGAATTCTGGGAGTAAACTCAGAGCCCGGGAAAGCAAGTCCCAAGAGGCACCAGCTCTCCCGCGGCTCTTCTTCCCTGCCGCGCAGAGTGAACACCCAAAGACTCTCTGAGAAGCAGCAGCGAAGTGCTGTTCGCTCCAAGACAAAGACTCTGAGAAAGCACTGCATTCGCTGACAAATGTTCTGCGGGCTGCTGCTGCTTGCCTGAGCCCCAGTCTCGCGGTGGGAGAAAACCCGTATACAGCGAAAGCCGCTTTGCCTGGCCTTCTCCCCTGGGAAAGCACAGAGTTCCTTGGGAAATCAGCATTGTGTTTGGGATGCTGCTGCTGCTTGCCTGAGCTAGTCTCCGCAGTTCGGTGGAAGAAACCCGCATGGAGCGAAATGCTCTTTGTCCTAGCATCCCCTCTGCCTGAGAGAGAAGCCAAGTGTTGGGAAGGTGCGCACGCCGCCCCAGAGAAGAGAAGGTTCCATTGGCCTTGGGGTCGGGAAACACTCAGGAAGCAGAATAGCCTGCCGTCGTACGAACATCAGGCTGTTGGCAAGACAAGTGTCACCCGCTCCCTGTGTGGAGAGATGGAAACCTGGCTGCTTAGGAGAAATGAGGGGACGGCAACGCAGAGGCGCGTGCTCCACTCTGAGGAAGGAGTCTGGGCAGAAGCAGGTCTGTCCTGTGCCTCTGGTCCCAAGCGGACAGCATCTTCTTGGCCACCTGTCCCAAGGGCAAACTTGGGCTTGCCACCAGGTGCCATACGCGGAACTCGCAGAAACAACCCAATGGAGGAACGGGCAGCCAGATGCCGTCTTTCACCAAGATATGTTAGCGATGTGGGTGGCAGAGGGTTTGCTGGTTAAAGAGTGGAGACATTCTCCCACAGTTCCCCATCCCAGTGCACGGGCCGTGTGCAGTAATCCTGTCGCCTCCTCTCTCCTGCGGTGAAAGTACTGGCCTAGACCCGAGTATGACTGAGCGCCAGAGCAAAAGGCAAAGCCTTACCTATCACAGGAGATGGTAATAGGCTTAGAGTGCCATGTTAGGACACGCACGCTGCTGCAGGTTGTGACTCTCTGCTTAGTACGGCATAGCAATGTGAACGCCGGGCGTGAACTTGGAGCCCGGGAAAGCAAGTCCCGAGAGGCACCAGCTAACCCGCGGCTCTTCTTCCCTGCAGCGACAGAGCGAACACCCTGCATTAGCGTGCATAGCCTAGGATGGCACTCTATGCACACTACCATCTCCCAGTGTAGGCATCGCTAGGCCTTTTACTCTGGCGCACAGGAGGAGTCTCGGACTAGGCCAGTGCTTTCCCCACAAGAAAGGAGAGGTTACAGGATTCCGGCACACCGCCCATGCACTGAATAGGGAGCTTTGGGAGACTGTCCCCACTCCTTCCCCTTAACCCGGTGCCTCCTCCAAGCTTCCACATCCTGGAGGAAGCGGCATCTGACTCCCCGTTATTTCAGGGAGCTTTTCTGTGAGTTCAGTGTAGGAGCCTGGTGGCTAGCGCTTGTCTGCCCAGGCACAGGTGGCCAAGGAGTTGCTGTCCTCCTTGGGCCCAGAGGTTCAGGACAGGCATGCTTTCTGCCCAGACTCCTTCCTAAGAGTGGAGCGATCGCCCTGTCCTACTCATCCCCTCTTGTATCCTTTGCAGCCAGGCTTCTGTCTTTCTGCACTGGGAGCGCGTGACACTTGTATTTCCACCGGCCGCTGTGCCTGTCAGGGCCGGCTCCCCTGCTTCGCAACCGTTTCCAGAACAGAAGGCCAACGGCTCCTGCCCTTCTCCTCAGGCAGCGGGCTGCACCTTCCACAGACATGCTCCTGGGGACTAAAGTGAAAACGTGACCCTTTCCTTAAAGCTCTTTCCACATGCGCAAACGCGCTTCTCTCTCAGGCAGAGGGGATGCCCAGGCATAGAGGATTTCGCTCCATGCGGGTTATTACACCGTGCTGAAGAGACCAGCTGTGCCATACAAGAGCATCTCTCAGACCGGACTCTGATTTCCAAAGAATGCTCTGCTTTCCCTGAGGAGATGCCAGGGCAAAGAGGCTTTCGCTCTTGTGGGTTTCTCCCATCGTGCTGCGAATACTAGGCAAAGGCAAGCTCAACAGCAGCCCACAGAACGGACTCTGATTTCCCAGCGCCTGCTATGCTTTTGCAGAGGTTTTCAGCTTGGCACGATCCGGACTTCACGGCTGCTTCCTACCTTAGAGGCTTTCGTTGTTCGCTTTGTCACGGCGGGGAAGAAGAGCCGCGGGAGAGCTGGTGCCTTTTGGGACTTGCTTTCCCGGGCTCCAAGTTCATGCCCGTGTTTCACCTTGCTATGCCGAACTAAGCAGTCACAACCCTGCAGCAGGTGCGTGTCCTAGCATGACAGTCTATGACTATTACCATCTCCTGGAGTAGTTAAGGCTTTGCCTATTGCTCTGGCGCTCAGGCAGACTCGGGGTCTAGGCCAGTGCCTTCACCACAGGAGAGAGGAGGCGACAGGATCACGGCACATGGCCTGTGCACTGGGATGGGGAATTGTGAGGGATTATCTCCACTCTTTCCTGTCACATCCCCTGACACCCACATCGCTGCCACATCTGGTGTAAGACGGCATCTGACTGCCCGTTTCTCCATGTGGTTGTTTCTGCGAGTTCCGCGTATGACACCTGGTGGCAAGCCCATGTCTGCCCTTGGGACAGGTGGCCAATGAGATGATGTCCCCTTGGACCAGCGGCACAGGACAATCTTGACTTCTGCCAAGACTCCTTCCTCAGAGTGGAGCAAGCGCCTCTGCCCTAGTTGTACCCTCATGTCTCATTAGCACCCAGGCTTCCATCTCTTTGCACAGGGAGCGGGTGACACTTGTCTTGCCACCGGCCTGTTGTTCGTGCCACGGCCTGCTATCCTGCTTCCCGAGCGTTTCCCGACCCCAAGGCCAAGGGATCCTTCTCTTCTCCGGGCGCGGCATTCTGCGCCCTTCCCACACTTGGCTTCTCTCTCAGGCAAAGGGGATGTTAGGGCAAAAAGGATTTCGCTCGATGCGGGTATCTTTCACCGAGCAGCAGAGACTAGCTCAGCCAAGCAGCAGCAGTATCCCCAAAACCAAACTCTGATTTCCCAAGGAACGCTGTGCTTCCGAGGGGAGATGCTAGGGCAAAGCGGCTTTCGCTGTATACGGGGTTCTCCCCCGCGAGACTGGGCTCAGGCAAGCAGCAGCAGCCCGCAGAACATTTCTCAGCGAATGCTGTGCTTTCGCAGAGACTTTGGCTTGGAGCGAACAGCACTTCGCTGCTGCTCTCAGAAAGGCTTTTGGTGTTCACTCTGCGCGGCAGGGAAGAAGAGCCTCGGGAGAGCTGGTGCCTCTTGGGACTTGCTTTCCCGGGCTCCGAGTTTACGCCCGGGATTCACCTTGCTATGCCGATCTAAGCAGACACAGTCACAACCCTGCAGCAGCGTGCTTGGCTTAGCATGGCACTCTATGCCTATTACCTTCTCCTCGGGTAGGTTAGGCTTTGCCTTTTGCTCCGGCTCTCCGGCATACAACGGTCTCTAGGCCTGTGCCTTCACCACAGGAGAGTGGAGGCGACAGGATCCCTGCACAGGGCCCATGCACAGATAAGGGAGCTCTTTGGGCCTTTGCCCACTCCTTCCCCTTAAACGCCATGCCTCATCCAAACTTCACATCCTGGAGGTAGACGGCATCTGACTCCCGTTATTTCAGGGAGCTTTTTCTGCGAGTTCAGCTTAGGAGCCTGGTGGCTAGCGCATGTCTGCCCCAGGCACAGGCGGCCAAGGAGTTGCTGTCTCCTTGGGCCCAGAGGTTCAGGACAGGCATGCTTTCTGCCCAGACTCCTTCCTAGAGTGGAGCACGCGCCCTGCCCTACTAATCCCCTCCTGTCTCCGTAGCAGCCAGGCTTCTGTCTCTCTGCACTGGGAGCGGGTGACACTTGCATTTACACCGGCCGCTGTGCCTGTCAGGGACGGCTCTCCTTCTTCGCAAGAATTTCCAGACCAGAAGGCCAACGGCTCCTGCTCTTCTCCCCGGGCAGCGTGCTGCACCTTCCACAGACATGTCCCTGGGGACCGCAGTGAAAAACGTGTCCCTTTAGGCTCTTTCCCACAGGTGCAACCGCGCTTCTCTCTCAGGCAGAGGGGATGCCCAGGCATAGAGATTTCGCTCCATGCGGGTTTATTACACCGTGCTGAGCAGACCAGCTCGGGCAAACAGGAGCATCCCTCAGACCGGACTCTGATTTCCCAAAGAATGCTGTGCTTTCCCAGAGGGGATGCCAGGGCAAAGAGGCTTTTCGCTCTACGCGGGTTTCTCCCATCGTGCTGTGAATACTAGGCAAAGGCAAGCAGCAACAGCAGCCCTCAGAACCCGACTCTCATTTCCCAGCGACTGCTATGCTTTCGCAGAGGTTCTCAGCTTGGCACGATTTGCACTTCTCTGCTGCTTCCTCAGAAAGACCTTGGGTGTTCACTCCTCGCGGCAGGGAAGAATAGCTTCGGGAGAGCTGGTGCCTCTTGGGTCTTCCTTTTCCCGGGCTCCAAGTTTACGATCGGGATTCTCCTTGGCTATGCCGAACTAAGCAGACAGTACACAACCCTGCAGCAGCGTGCTGGCCTAGCATGGCACTCTATGCCTATTACCATATCCTGGGGTAGGTTAGGATTTGTTTTTGCTCCGGTTCTCAGGCAGACTCGGGCTCTAGGCCAGTGCCTTCACCACAGGAGAGAGGAGGCGAAAGATCCCTGCACACGGCCCGTACACAAATTAGGGAGCTTTGGGGGACTGTGCCCATTCCTCCCCTTAAACCCTGTTCCTCATCCAAGCTTCCACATCCTGGAAGAAGACGGCATCTGCCAACCCGTTATTTCAGGGAGCTGTTTCTACGAGTTCAGAGTAGGCGCTGAGTGGCTAGCGCATTTCTGCTCCAGGGACATGTTTCCAAGGAGTTGCTGTCTCCTAGAACCCAGAGGTTCAGGACAGGCATGCTTTCTGGCCAGACTCCTTCCTAAGAGTGGAGGTCGCGTGCCCTGCCATTCTCATCTTATTTATTTGGGTTTTTCTCTTTTCTTTTTGATAAGTCTGGAAAGGGGTTTATTAATCTTATTAATTCTTTAAAAGAACCAGCTCCTAGTTTTATTGATTTGTTCTATTGTTTTTTGTTGTTGGTGGTGGTTTTTTGTGGTTGTTGTTTGTTTGTTTCTATTTTTATTGATTTCTGCTCTGATCTTTATTATTCCCCTTCTCCTGCTGGATTTAGGCTTTCTTCTGAGGGCTGCTATTGCTGCTTACCGTAGCCAAGTATTGCAGCACGATGGGAGAAACCCGCATAGAGCGAAAGCCCCTTTGCCCGGGCATC
>NW_028133618.1:0-27266 GCF_964662115.1 Mustela nivalis
GTCAAATAAATCAATAAAATCTTTTTAAAAAAGAAATTGGTAACATTTAACGAGAGACAAATTATTTATTGGGCTACCTCACAGATCCACAGCAAAGAAACAGTCACAGAAGCTCAAACAAATATAGTTGATTGGAAAGTTTTTCCTAACTTTTCACTTGGGAAATTAAATATATTAAGCTTAACGGTAAAAAAATAAAAGGTTGTTGTATGCCCTCTTCTGAGAATCAGTGCTTTACAGAGAAACAGTGGGAAATATTTAATGTTAAGATTCTTAAAGAAAATTCTACATATAAGATTATCTCCATGCATTAGGGTAATCTTTCCACTTGGAAATTTATATGTGTCATAAAATGAGAATATCAGTCATTAGTCATTCATATCTGAATTTGTTCCTCTAATAGCTAATTAAGACTAGCTATGAGAGGTTATACAGAATAGTCCATTAAACAATTCTTACTTGCTCTACCTACAACTTCTACAATAGAAGATTATGGTTTGAAGATTATTTTCCACACATATATTTGCAAGCTTGAAACCTGAGTCCCTATTCTAACATCCAACTGCCTAGATATAAGAAGTAAAGAAGCCCATAAGTAGAATCAGTACCTAATATTAATATTAATATGAATAAGCAAACTACTTAAAATTTGTCTGCCAGCTGAGCAGCTAAATTGTTGAATTTCCTTCTTATGGTGACTCAGGTAATTATCCCATTTTATTATTATTTTGAATTATAAATGGAGTACCTCCAAATATTCTGTCTTTAAGACTACTAAAGTTTTAGTCATGTTCTGACCCAAGACCATGACCTAATTGCATCACTTTCCATTCGATGGTGACTAGCCGACTTTCTTTTGCTTAGTTTTGAATGAAAGGCTTACAGAAATAATTCAGTAAGGACAAAAGTAGAAGCTAGATAATAGGATCGTATATAATAGGAAGCAAATTCAGAAAGGAAGGTAATGATAACCAGAATGGTGGCATTACTAGCTTAATGAATGTTTTTGGAAAGATGTCTAGCAGGATTTTCTCTGGGAGAAAAGCCAAATGAAGTTACGATTACTTCCTGAATAACAGTAAATGGTAGTTCATTTTCCCACCATATTTGAATGCAGAAGTAATAACATTTTTTGAAAGATGCTTCTTCATTCTTATATATTTAACTATAATTTGGGATAAATTGAATAAATTTGCTTGCACTTTGACAATCTGATATGTATGAAAATGAGATGCAGACTGAAGAAGTAGAAGGAAGAGTAGGGGAAGAAATTAGAGGAGGGAAAAATAAAAGTGGTCTCAAGTATGGTAAGATTAGATATGTTTATCACTTAATGCTATGGCAGCCAGAGGTTTTATGAAGGCACTGAATGAAGAAGGAAGAGAAAGCATTAATATGAATGTTTAGGATTTAAAAGATGTGTAGGCATAACTTGCAGGTTATCAAACAGTGTTGGTGGCAACATCCTGAATGTTGCTCAAAGACATATTATTCCATATTAAAAAATCTATCCTCAAAAACAAAGAACAGGATACATTGAGTATTACATAAATATTTTCCTCCTGCGTTTTTTTTTAATATTGGTTACAATAGATTTCCATTTTTGGTTTTAAGAATATATGAGGTGATACTTATTTTTATTGTGAAACACTTCTATTATGGGAAATTTCAAACACATATAAAAATAGAGATAAGACTACAGCCAGACTCCATGAATCATATTAGGTAATTCTAAACATTGTAACTCAGGGCCAATCTTGTTTTGTTTATACTCCTACCTACTTCCTTCCGTCTCCCTGGATCTGAGAATGTTTGTATTTCATTCATAATTATTTAATATTTATCTTTAAAAATGCCACTTTTAAAAATTTAATCATTAGTTATTAAATCTAAAAAAATAGTAATATTTCTTTAACATCATCCAATATCCAGCAACTTTTGTATTTATGTGGACTCTTTGACAAATCTCATTTGAAAATAATTCACAAAGCTATCCCTACATGATATCAAGCTTCAGAAATATAATGCAGATACTTCATAAGAACATATTTACTACATTCTTGTGGATGGTATATTCAATTTCCTATGAAAACTTCTACCATCATCTGGTCAATTACATTCCAAATTCATTTGTCTTCTATTCCAAAAGAAAAATAAAACATCAAAATAGTTTAAGAGTTTTGTTTGTTTCTGTTTATTTTGTTTTGTTTTGTGTTGGTTTTGTTTTGTTTTGTTTTCATTGTTGTTTTGTGTTTTTTGATATATCATCCAAGCTCCACTAGACTCTATAAATATTGACATGACTTGATGTTTGCAAACTTATACATTGAGGAATGTTTTTTATGCTTATCATGTATTATTCACTCTATGCATTCCTTCAGTTATCTTGTGTTTTTCCAAACATTCCATTTGACCAATGAGTTAAAGTATACTGAAACTGATGAACTGCAAGTATATTGAACATATTTCTGTTAAAATCTGAGTCAGCATGAAGAGTCTACTGGAGTGCGAGAATTAACATGACACAATGCTGAGTACAGTCTCTTCCAAGTTAAAGATCCGAATACCAAAATTGAATCCATGGACTATATTGATTTTCTAGAATAAAAAACTAGGCAACCCCATATTAGTCTTGGGCTAGTACAGAATACAAAGGTTTCTTAATTGAAATAATGTAGAATTAATTTCAGTTGTGAAATGTAATATTCTGAACACTTTTTGCATAGAACTCGTAATGAGGAGAGGATATATGAGTGTGTGTGTTATATATATATGTGTGTGTGTGTATAATTCTTATTAATTAAATAAGTAAAATGCAACAAAATGTCAGATATCATTCTTCCACATAATTTTAGCAAAACTCTGCAACAGTGAACACATGTTATCTTGTTTTTAAATTCTATGTTCTGCCCACATTGAGTTATGAATAATCTCATCTTGCTAATTGCTTTTCAAAACTCTAGTTATGATTTTACTTCATATGTTCAATCTATTTTTTCCTTTTGTATTTCTATAAATATTCTTCTACTGGCTACTTATTAATTCCTTTAATAGTCTTTAATCTCACCAATTTATTATTTTATTCTGAGAGAATAACTTCCAAAGTTATTTTGAGCTAGTTGTACAAAACAGCTTTAAGGTCATGATTAAAGGTGGAAAAATCAGATTATTTAAAATAATTTTTAAACAAAATCAGTTCCATTTTCAAAACATAACATTCATAAAAATCTGTCTCCTATTGTTTGAATTAAGGAAAAGTCACATTCATTAAAACAGTTTTGCTCTAATGTTAAATAAGTGGAATTTGCATAAAAGCTTAAATTAAGAAAAAACTAATTTGCTCTAAATCCTGTAAAAAAAGAGATAATTAGCTAGAATTTATGAAAAAAATAACTGCATTTGAAATATATTTATTGGCATTTGCAACAATCAAAAGTCATTTTTAACATCACGTTTCAAAACTATATTAAACATGATTACTGGTTAGCTCTCAAAATCTAAGAAATATGTTTATATGAAGACCTTAGAGGAAAAACAGAAATGAAAACAAAAAGCTAACAAATCTTTGAAATTAAATCTTTCAAGTAATTAGATTTTTAACCAGTAGCATAAATGAGCTACTTGGCCTAAAATTAATGCCCCAAAGATAAGATATTATATGAGAAACTAAATTATGTTGTTGGTTAAAGTAATATTTTTTAAAAAATCCACCAACATCAAGAATGTGTACTCTAAATAGTGAAAAAATTTTAAGTTGCTTACTATCATACAGTGTCTTGCATGTTCTTTTATTTTTTCATTTTATCATCATTATTTTAATGCTGAGAATTGTTTATTTCAAAAGATTATAACAAATGGAAAATGGATCACAACATTGTGTCAATAATGAGCACATATTCATTTCTCTAGCAACTTTTTTGTTTTACATAGTATCTACATATATTGTCTGTATACATGTAATCCTACTGCACAGTGAATGCTGTGTAACAAATCCACAATGAAGACACATCCACCTTTTTAAAGTTTAGTTCCTTCTTTAAAATATAAAAATAATTGTTTTGTATCTATTTTCTAAGCCACCATATAATTAAGATGGCCACATACTTTATCCAAAGAGAAGCCCTTTTAAGAGAGAACAAGGACATTATTAAGCATTATCCTGGAGGTAGAGGTATAAGCTGGGACTTCACCAGGTAAAAGAGTGCCTATGCTTATTACCTTAGCTACAACAGGCTGTTTTGGAACTTGGGTCCTTTCATTTCAGAACTTAGTGTTGCCATGTAACAGTGCTGGAGTGGTCTCATGAAATGGTGAGTTAAACTGAGTACCAGGAAATAATTTGAAACAGGTTTTTTAAAAGATATTTTTAAAATTTATTTGAGAGAGAAAGAGTATTAGCATCAGGAAGGAGAGGGACGAGTGGACTCCACGCTGAGTGTGGAACCCAACATGGGGCTGGATCCCAGGACACTGCGATCATGACCTAAGAAGAAATCAAGAGTCTGGTGCTTAACTGAGTGAGCCAACCATGCTTTCCTGTACCAGAAAATATTTAGACTCAGTTAAAACAGGTACTTCATGAATAAATATTTCTGAGTTTGTTGTTTACTGCATCTTAATGACCAAAATATTTCCATCAAGTTGTGAACTTTTTTTAAATTATTATTCTTTTAGATGCTTGAGGATTCTAACAGGCGATAGATACTAGGTAGGTAAATAGAATGCGAGTCACTGGGAATATATGTGTTTTCTCCATTCATATACTGAGAAGTAGCAATTGAACTCTGAGACTCAAGGTTTCCTGCTCTCCAGTCATGCAAAAGTATTCATTGTCTCCTTTAAGACAAAGTAGCTGATTCTCATCTAGATAGTTTTTTGTTCATTTCTTTAGAATGGAAGCTCTTCCAGGAGCTTTACTATTAAACCCAAGTTAACAAGAAAAGCTAATTCCAAGAACAAGTGGTTAATATTAATGAGAGCAATTTTTAAGTCAAACAACTTCAAATTATTCACCCTGCTTCATTTAATGATCAAAGTTAGATAAAAAATAATAAATAATGCCTACAAGGAAGGGACACAGTGAGTGTTGTTTGTTTTATATTACAATTATATGTCTTTATCATACATATTTAATTTTTCTATAGGTTTCTGAGAGACATAATGGTGTTGAAGGGCTATGTTGAAAGAGAAACATTAAAATATTCAATAATTTACAAATGCATTTATTGATTGGGTACTTAATAACAATGTGAAAAGTTCATTGCCATTGTGTCAATCCACTTGTCATGCATCAAAGAGTTCATGTGCCCCTAGATGCAGAAGACAAAAAAATAACAGTTCCATGTTAGCACAGTTTTGATACTTAAATATCCCATTTGCCAACTTAAGTCCAGTCTAAAATGGTGAAAAATATTCAAGTAGGTTCTCTGGTGTTATTAAAGTGTCCCATTTTCCAGTGTCTATTAACCTCAATTTTACTTTGGGATTGCAAGCTACTCTTAGCAACTATGTGTCCAAAGTTTGATGCTCTGTATTACTTTCTTTCTTTCTTTTTTTCTTTCTTTCTTTTTTTTTTTTTTAAACCTGCCTAAGGAGTCAGCATCAACTTCAAGTATCTGCTTATCTCTAAAATGCTGTTGTACAGGCAAGAGAAATATCACAATTCAAGGCAGTCCCTTCTTTTTCTGATTTTGGAAATGTGACCCATGTGTTAAAACTCTATGCCTTTCTGGGCACCTGGGTGGCTCAGTTGGTTAAGCAACTGCCTTCAGCTCACGTCATGATCCTGGAGTCCCAGGATCAAGTCCCACATCAGCCTCTCTGCTCCTCAGGGAGCCGGTTTCTCCCTCTGCCCCTTGCCCCTTTCATGCTCACGCTCTCTCTCTCTCAAATAAATGAAATCTTAAAAACAAAACAAAACAAAACAAAAAAACCCTATGCCTTTCTAGAAAGTTACTATTGGCTCTTTTGGTCAAATATATTGCTGCAAAACTATTCTATAAAAAAGCTAGGTACAATTTGCTGCTTAAGAACCATATCACATCTACAAATATCTAACTTCTAATAAAGAAAATGTCTTAAATTTCTGTTTAACAATATTAAACAGCATGACTCATGAATATAAATTTCCACAATTATTTGTTGCAAATAAAAATGAATGAATCTTAGCTTATATAATTTGCAATAATACTTAGGGAGACTATTTAAACAGAAAATATTTTATTATAAAATATTTTATAAGGAAATTTTTATACATTATTCTCATGTAGTTGAATGCTACAGATACATTCTATTTATTTTTGAAACAGTGTAACAATGTTTTTAAAGACAGTATTAAGTATTTATCAAGATCATGATCTCATATGTAAACTCAGTATGGGTGTATGAATGTGTACGTATATTTGAAGTTCTCTGAAGGAGAATTGATTGGCTGAAGGAGAGAGAGAGTAACTTTAGTCATGCTGTTAAAATAAGCGTTTATTCCTCTGAGATGTGTTTTTGTACTCCTTTGACTTAAACTAAACTAAGAGCCTGTGTTACAGAAAAAGGAATGTGGAATGAAGTGAATAAACTCCGTTTTAATAAGAAAGTGGCATAAGAGCAAAGGCACAAAGCTTCATGTTGGAAGATAGTGAATTAATTCCATCTCAGCAACTACATGCTTTTTCACCTGAGGCAAGTTATTTAACTTCTATAAACTCATTTACCTTCTTTGTGAACTGATGATATGCTGGATGTTCTCTGTTTGCCTGGATAGATCTACTCTCCACTGCTTTCCACCTTGCCCTGTGCCTCTGGAGGCTGATATTTATGGAAAGAACTAAAGGAGAATCTTGGCTTTCTGACTTTCAGTTGACTTCAGTGAATAGTAGGCACCAATAGGAGTGGGTAATAATGGAAATCTGATGTTTATGCCCTTGATTCCATAGATGCCAGGCTTGAAACTAACAATGCTGATTTTTTCCTTGGGATGCCCCCTCCTAAAGCTACAGATCTTGCTTAGTGTTTTAACCATTCCTTTTAGTACCACCTTCAGGCTTAGTAGTGATGGTGATCTGGGTTGCTTTACTATCTCTTATGTATTTTTTTCAAGCTTTATTAAAATTCCAGTTAGTTAACATACAGTGTAATATTATTGTCAGGTGTGGAATTTAAGCAATTCATTACTTACATATAAACACCAGTGCTCATCACAACTGTCCTCTTTTATAACCATCACCTATTTAACCCATCTCCCAGGCACCTCCCTATGGTTTTTCCTTAAATCTAGGCCTACCTCCATAGGTCGTAGTAAATGTTCAGTTTTTCCATTTGAACATTTAGTTAAATGCTAGACCCATATTCAGATGGAGGATAAATTAAATAAAAACAACAATGATAGTTGTTGTGTGGATTTAATGCTATAAGTATAAAAGAAGTATTGTTATACATGTAAAATCTGGAGAGATATATAAGGTGTCAAATAAACATTTGTTGAAATAAATAATCTAGGTCATTGTACCTCCAAGCCTAGCTTTGAAATGCATGCCTGGCTATTCTGTTAAAGTAGTATCAGCAGAGCCATCCTGATGCAAAAGAGCTGATCTGCCTTCAGCATTTTAGGCTCCTTCTTCTGCTAACCTCCACAGTTTTCTTAAGACATAGAGCTACCCTGACCTGTTGTTATTAAGGCAAGAGCTGCATTCCGTCCACTCCTGTATTTTAGAATGGTTCTTCTTCCTAACACTGAGGTTTTAAAGTTATCCTGTCTAAAATTTGGCAACTGTGTGGATTCCCTAAGATGTCTGTCAGGAAAGTGACAATTGCTATGTTGTTAGAAAAAGAGGGATCGGCAGTGCTGACAAGATGACAGTGCCTCAGTTGCTGGATAACAAAGGTGACAAGAACTTGAAAATGGTTATGAATTCTTGACATTTTCCTACAGGGCAAAGAGATCTCATATCACACGTTGTGAACGTGATAGTCAATTCAAAGAAATGACGCTTACAAGTGTTCTATTCATTCCAGAGACTTGATTAGGAAAAAGGAGCAAGTGTGACATAGTGAGGTTAAGTGTTGTAATAAGAAAGAACATACCCTCCATCTGTCTGCCTGTACTGTGGTACAGTGTTAAAGTGGAAAGATCATCAAAGTGCCATTCTAGAAACATATATTTCAGCCATGTCTCAATTCAAATACAGTGAATGTCCTGAGGCACAGTGATGGTTAACTTTATGTCAGCTTGACTGGACTAAGTGATGCCCACATAGCTGGTAAAACATTATTTCTGGATGTGCGCACAGGAGTGTTTCCAGAAGAGATAAGCATTTGAATCCACAGACTAAGCAAAGATCACCCTCACTAATGTAGGTGGGCATTATCCAACATGCTGAGGGCTTGTATAGAACAAAGAGTCAGAAGAAGGGCAAAACTTTTCTCTCTGCTTGAGCTAAGACAATCATCTTCCTCTGCTCTGAGACGTCTGTGTTTCTGGTTCGAGGTCCTCCAAACTCAGACCAGGACTTAGTCATCAGCTCCCCGGTAGTTCTCAACCTTTCAGACTTGAACTTACACCATTGGTTCTCAGGTCTTTGGAACTGGACTAAATTACACTGTTGGCTTTCTTGGTTCTTCATGTTGCATTTGGAGTTCTTGGAACTTCTCAGCCTTTATAATTATGTGATCCAATCCTATGATAAATCTTCTCTTAGATATATCATTTTGGTTTGTTTCACTGGAGAACCCTGACTACTATAGGCATATTTGCTAACTGTTATAGGTCTCATTTAGTAAAGCATTAAGATGAGAGTAAAATAATTAGGGTCTTATCCACATCATGCATGGGAATGATGGAAGAATTAATCAGATACGTACCTTTTCCAGTCATCCCATCTCCCTGTAGACAAATTGCTTAACCTTTCTAAAATCCAGTTTATTTATCTACAAAATGAGAAATGTATACTGGAGTCAAGTTTTCCAAACAGCTCCTTAAAAAGTTATAATGAGAGTAATTTAAATGTAAAAAAGATTTCCTTTTGTCTAAAACCATATCATCTCAAAGTAAAAACGTGTAAGATTACAATTACTGAAATAAAAATTTATATTCAATAAAATTCAACAGTTAATTCCAGTAGAAATCTAGCATAAAACAACATTTTTCTTACTTAAGCATTCACTACCATGGGTTACTACTGCCATTGCTTAACTTTATTGACTATATACACACACACATAGAGTTTTTAACTGGCAGCCAATACCAAAATTAATGGTGAAACAGGTATTAAGTTTATACCATTTGAAATTTGAACACAGGCAGAATTGTTGTTTCAGTATTGTCCATTACCTATATTGTTCTAGATATTTTAGCTAGTATAATAAATAAGAAACTTAAATGTGGTAACTTTATTATTGAGGGGTCATTAATCCCAATGTTTTTAGATGTTTTATTTTAAATACAAAATAACAAAAGCTACAGGAACAATAGATAACAAACCCCCAAAAATAAAGTACAAATATAATTAGAAATAATGTCACAGTTTCAATATCATGGGCAATTACAAAATATGTAATATATAAAAAAATTATTAATATACCTATTGTTTTTATACCAGAAGTTATCAGTATGAGAATACTAACAAAAGATTTTATGGCCTACAATGAGTTCTTAATATTAAAATAGAAGTTCAATTAAGTACTAAGATTAAAAAAATCAATCATGGAAGAATAAAGACAAAATAAAGGATGATATTTCTTTAATTTTAGGCTGAGAAGACAGCTCTGAAAAAAATTAAAAGTAATTATAAATTTGAAAAGTGATAGATTTGGCTGTATAGAATTTTGAAACACCACAAACTAAGGTAAACTATGAAAATGTGATTATAATATTTATTGCAAAAACGTGACCATATTCTGCACCATAAAAAATTCATTCTACCCATTCATATTTTCATTCAACAAATATCTAGAAATGGAAAGCACCCCAGATTGAAAAAAGATAAATATTCACATATATACAAATTTAAATGGTCAATAAATAGGGGCACTTGGATGGCTCAAGCATCTGACTCTTGATTTCAGCTCTGGTCATGATCTTAGTGGTGTAATACTGAGCTCCACACCAAGCAATGCACTGAGCCCCAGGTCAAGCCCTGCACTGAACATGGAGCCTGCTTAAGATTCTCTCTCTCCAGAGCATCTGGGTGGCTCAGTGGGTTAAGCCTCCACCTTTGGCTAAGGTCATGATCCCAGGTTTCTGGGATTGAGCTGGGGGTCGGGCTCTCTGTTTAGTGGGGAGCCTGCTTCCCCCTCTCTCTCTGACTAGTTGTGATCTCTCTCTGTCAAAGAAATAAATAAAATCTTAAAAAAAAATTTCTCTATGCCCCTCTGCCCCTCACCCTCCCTCTCTAAAGTAAATAAATAAGTAAAGAATTGGCCAATAAATAAAATATAAATATGAAGCTCAGTGATAATCAAATTATCTGAAAAGATAAAACCAAGAATATATTTCTCTATGAAATAAAAATATTTAAAAATATGTTTTAATTGTATGCTGTTAAAATATTATTAAATAAAATCATATATTCAAAAAATAGAATTGCAAAATAGGTATTTTGTTTTTTGTTTGTTTGTTTTTGTTTCTACCATTTTGTGAAACATATTTAGGGCTTTAAGCATGATGGAATTTTTCAGTTAATTTAAGGTAAATTAACATCCTAAAATATAAAACCTTAATATCCAGAAAGTTAATCACTCTGCATTCAACAGATATTATAATATTGTAGGTTCTCTCATCTGCTAGCTGCCTCCCACTATAATACAGGTAACCAAAAAGCAGAACTGTTAATCATCAGTGAACCGCATATTTTTTCATTTTAAAATAAATATATGATACACATATATATTCCTCAAATATATTGCCTCATATTGCTAGATAATAAATTTGAGCTTTATTAAATTATAGTATCATTCTCTAGTTATCATGTTTCTGAGATTAATTCACGCTCTTTCATGGTTCTTTCATTTTCACTTCTGTGTAATATTCCATTAGAAATGGGATTAGCAAGATTTTTCTGTAAATAGATAATGCATATGTTTGGCTTTATAGGGCATATGGTCTGTCTCACAACTACCAACTCTGCTGTCATACAGAAAAAGCAGACATACACAATACACAAACCAGTACATGTGGCTGTGTTTCAATAAAACATTATTTTCTAAAATAGGAAGCTTGCCAGCTTTGGCTCATCGTCCATAGTTTGCCAGATCCTTCATTATATGAATATAGCCATATTTAGTTATAGGCCCTCCTGTCTATAGACATTTTTGTTATTTCTAGTTAACTAATTACAAATGATTCTTGCTATGAACATTTTAGCATAATTTTTTCTGGCACATATGCTTAGAAATGGAATTCCTAAATTTTAGTTATGCCTATTTTTAAAAATAAAGCTATATTCTTTCCTGTAGTGATTTTTAGCAATTTCTCATCTCTGTATAAAAGTCTCTGTTGAACCACATTCTTGCTAAAATTTGATGTTTGATTTCTTAATTTTTGCCTATCTAGTAGTGACTATAAATTGTTTCATATTTTGGTGTGAATCTGCATTTCATGATATTAACAAAAATAGTTTGTTTTCATTTGTTTTGTAGAGACACGTATAATTTTATTTCTTCAAGACACCTATATACGAAGTGTATTTTTTTTAACCTGCTCTTATATTTGATTTTTGTATTTTTTTCCCTTGAGTAAACATATACTTGAATGTGATTCCTTTTACAGTTATGTTTCAAAAATCTTGTTTCATGGGCGCCTGGGTGGCTCAGTGGTTAAGCCGCTGCCTTTGGCTCAGGTCATGATCTCAGGGTCCTGGGATCGAGTCCCGCATCGGGCTCTCTGCTCGGCAGGGAGCCTGCTTCCTCCTCTCTCTCTCTCTGCCTGCCTCTCTACCTACTTGTGATTTCTCTCTGTCAAATAAATAAATAAAATCTTTAAAAAAAAAAAAAAAATCTTGTTTCAGTTTGTCACTTGTCTTTTTATTTTTTTTATAATTTATTTCAATAATCAGCACTTAGGGTTTTAGTTTATTCAGTTCATCTTTTGTTTTTGGATACTGTGTGAGAATAAAGTCACATATCTTAAAGAATCTCTCTTTCAAAAATGCTAAAAGTTGGGGCACCTGGGTGGCTCAGTGGGTTAAAGCCTCTGCCTTCGACTCAGGTCATGATCCCAGGATCCTGGGATCTAGCCCCGCACCCGGCTCTCTGCTGGGAGGGAGCCTGCTTCCCTCTCTCTCTCTGCCTGCCTCTTTGCCTACTTGTTATCTCTGTCTGTCAAGTAAATAGAATCTTTAAAAAAAAAAAGCTAAAATTGGTTATTTTCTTTACACTTAGGTATATTTGCCAATTGTTCCTGAGTAAAACTTAGTGCTTTATCTATAATAAAAAATAAATAAATAAATAGATAGATAGATAGATATTTTTTTTTCTTTAACAAAACAACACAATCAACTTGGCTCAATTTAATATTTTACCCCATAAAATTACATTCTTCACAATTGATTTGATTCTGAAAGTTTCAAATGATTTGCTAGTGGGAAAATATACATTATATTCTCAGACATCCTAATTATATTATTATTAGGGGTAGGATTTACCACTTCAGAAGCTGAAGACATTTAGCATCCTGGAGCATTATTTAGGAGGATGAATCCATTTTTATTTAAAAACATAACAGTTTATTTATATATATATTCAACCACTTTCCAGGAGTCAGGTAATATATCCCATCTAAACTACATCTCTAAGTCATATTTCACATTGACTTTATGAACACACAGATGCAAACTTTTTCAAGTATCTTCACAATATTTTTATCTTCTCATCACTCTAACATTGATGTTCAACCAATAAAAAAGAAACATGAAGTTTCTAAATGTTGAACTTGTCTTAATACTCTGTGATCAACTTCACCATCTTACAATTGCCAGACATCTCAGTTGGTTATATCTCTGGGTCCTTGATATGCTTCTGATACACATCAACACTTTTAAGTTAGACACTTTTTATGAAACAAATATAGAAGCTATATTTTAAGAGTTCCTTTGGGGAGCCTGGGGGGCTCAGTGGTTTAAGCCTCGGCCTTCGGCTTGGGTCGTGATCTCAGGGTCCTGCAATCAAGATTTTCATTGGGCTCTCTGCTTGGCAGGGAGCCTGCTTCCTCCTCTCTCTCTGTGCCTACCTCTCTGCCTACTTGTGATCTCTCTGTCAAATAAATAAATAAATAAATCTTCAAAAAAAAAAAGTTCCCATGTCTTCACTTGTTCTCAAGAGCCCATATATGACTGTAAGCAAATTAGATTGTAGATAAGATATCCCAAGGCATTTAGTTGAGATAAGAAGAAACATTAAGTCTCTGTGAAACTGACATTATATAAACCCATCTTGTTTAAGACACTCTATTCATAAACAGATAAATTTATTGTTTGTAAAACCATTATTTGAATATATATAGGAAGAGGCAGGGATGGTGTTCTTTACAAATTGGAATAGCCATTTTCATTGGTAAACTTGTTCTACAGTTCTAAAATTATGGTATCAATTTGTTTTTTTAATTCTTTATTTAAATACAACACAGTTAACATACACTGTGTTATTAGTTCTAGGGGTAGAATTTAGTGATTCATCAGTTGCCTGTAACACCCAGTGCTCATTACATCAAATGCCCTCCTTAATGTCCATCACCTATATTCCTCTCCCCTACCAACCTCCTTTCCCAGCAATTTGTTTTTGTCTGCTATTCTTATTCAAACATATCTCCCCTGAATTAATAACTATAACATAATCATCATACCTCAATATCTGTATATGAAATGTTCACTGTAGTACTACAAATTTTTGATTATGTCTTTACTAATATAAAATATCATTTTTATTGAATACTATTAAATTGACATATAAATAAACATTAATTTTTGAAAGTGGTAGGCAAGTAATTTTCTACTAATGGTAGTAATTCACCTTGGAATCAGTCATTTGGTCATTTCATATTTTGTATCCTTAAAAATAACAATACAACTTTTAATATGAAACAAAAACACTAGATTACTGAAATGAATTTCGTTATCATATAACAATACCTAAAACTGGGTTTCTTCTTCTTCTCCATTTTAATGCTTACATTATAATGTTTCTTCTCTTCTCCATTTTAATGTTTACATTAAACATTACATTGTGTTCTCTGAACTCTTTAATATATATTCCAGTTAAATTTTCCCAATGTTTCTTTGACTATTTTCCTCTTTAATACATTAATTCACTGAGAAGGAAACATTCCTATATAGAATAATAATAAAAACACAATGACAGCACTTATGACTGAGCTATGAAGATAATTTTTTTAATAAATTCAACAAGTAATTATTGATTGTTCCTTAGATTCAAGATAATAACATCACAACTACAGCTTTTCAATATATATTCAACATATACAATTTAGTATGAAAGAAATTATGTGTATTAATTCTACATTTGATTTATTAAGTTTTTTAATTTCCCTTTTAAATACATCCTGCAAAAAGAAAAGAAAAAGAATTAAAGAGGAAGGAAGAAATAAATAAATAAATACATAAATAAATAAATAGGGGAGGGAGGGAAGGAAGGATGGAAGGGAAGGCAAACAAGCTAAGGAATTGGATTTCTGCTCACATCTAGAAAATTTGACATAAAGATGACCATATATTGCTACCAAATTAACTCATGCAAAATTTGTGGAAATTATTTTAATTGCTCTTTGAAAGGGACTTCTTAAGTTCAGAACAAGTGGAAACAAGCTGTGAAACAGTGGAACCAAGCTATGAAACAAGAAAGATCAGCCAAAATCAGTGGTAGAATTAGATGAGAAGGTGCCCATTTCCCATGTCTGATTATGCTGGAGTTACGGAATGTGCGATAAGAATGGTAAGGCCTAGGTTGAAGGGTGAGCAGGAACAAGGTCATGAAGTAATAGAACTCTACTGCTATGAGCCAAGTTGTGTCTGCCTGAAATTCATACTGAAGGCCTAACTTCTAGTATCGCAGAATGTGACTGAATTTGGAGACAGAGCCTTTAGTAAGAGAGATTAGTCTTTACCCTATGAGCAAAGGAAACCATAGGTAGTTGAATAGTGAAGAGACCCAGTTAATGAAGAAATCAATTTTTAAAAGTGTTCATGTTTCATATTTTGAACTTTGTTCTTAAGTCCTCCAGGGACCTGCGCTTGCTTCATTATCACTTACGATGACCCACTCTACTCTTGAACAGATTTGCTTGCTGTGTGTGTGTGTGTGTGTGTGTGTGTGTGTGTGTGTGTGTTAGATGAAACCATATGAACCTTCCTGAAATGTTGTGGTTCTAGTATCTTAGGCGCTACTCAGAATAATGCTACCATATTTTGTACATGAAAACTCTTCTGATATTTAGAGTGCTACCTAATACTCATCAAAATATCTTCTTCAATATATTTGTCATATAAAAGTATCCTATTATGTGATTTTCCAACTATTCACCATTCTTGTGCACCTCTCGTGGACTAAAATGATTTTCAGCACACATCTTAAAATGCAGCACTGTGTATAAACATAATACTTCACATGTCAAAAAGTAAATAAGTCTTTTAAGTTGTGAAGTGCTGATCATTATCTTCCTTCATTTCATGAGTTTTGTTTTTTGTTTATTTTTGTTTTTTTGAGAATTTTTCTTACTAAAAAACATGAGAGGAAAAGATAAGTAATTGTCAAATAGCAAAAAATATTGTGAAGCCCAAATCCGAGCTATGTCTGTCTGATTCTAAACTCAATCTTGTTTCTTTTCTTTCTCTCTCTTCTCTTCCTTCCTTCTTTCTTTCCTTTTTTTTTTTTTTTTTTTTTAATATTTTATTTATTTATTTAACACACAGAAGAGGGAGAGAGAGAGAGAGAGAGCGCGCACCAGCTGGGGGAAGCAGCAGGCAGAGAGAGAAGCAGGTTCCCTGCTGAGCTGGGAGCCTTATGCAGGGCTCAATCCCAGGACCCCGGGATCATGACCTGAGCCAAAGGCAGACACTTAACTAACTGAGCCACTCAGGTGTACCTATAAGCTCAATTTAACAGGTACATGGTATGGTTTCTAAATGTTATTAGATTATCAGTTCAGTACAAATTTGTAGGTCAAAAGGAAAAAAAAGTGATGCTCTATAAGTTTCTTTATCCTTTAAACTATTTTCCTACTGACACAACCTTACTTTAGTGATGCTTTGCAACCATTTGGTCTTATGAACACAATGTCTTTAATCTACAATTTTCCTATCTCTCATTTCATAAATGATTTCCTTTATCTAAGTTCAGAATTTTCCTTTTTTTTTTTTCTACTTAATTTGGCCTGCAATTTTAAATGTAAACATGTTTATAAAAGTCTTGATTCTCCAATTCAAATTACTTTCTGTCCTTTTCAACTTTGTGTACTGCAACTTTAATAACAGTAGTTGCTTTTAACTGAAAACTTTTATGGACTAGTAGAGAAAGTCATGGTCATGTCCTTAGAGTCAAATGTATATATACTCTTTGTTGTCTGTTCATGTACTTATGAATTTTTTTAACTGTATATTATTGATACCATGTTAAACTCCTTAGAGGAACTTACTTAATATGTTTTCCAGGGGCGCCTGGGTGGCTCAGTCAGTTTAAGCTGCTGCCTTCGGCTCAGGTCATGATCCCAGGGTCCTGGGATCGAGCCCCATATTGGGCTTCCTGCTCAGCAGAAAGACTGCTTCTCTTTTTCCCTAGGCCTGCTGCTAAGCATACCTCTGTGCTCTCTCTATCTCTCTGTCAACTAAATAATAAAAATCTTTTTAAAAATATGTTTTACAAGTAACTTGCTAAAAAACAAGTTTTATGGGGGCACCTGGGTGGTAATGATCTCATAGGTTGTGGAATTTAGCCCTGCATCAGGCTCTGGGCTCAGCAGGGAGTCTGCTTAAAATTTTTCTTCCTTTACCCCTCTCCCCACTCTTTCTCTCCCTCTCAAATAAATAAATTTCTAAAAACAAACAAAAAATTATGTACATAAGACCCATATAATTGTAACAGAAATTTTTTTTTAAAAGTTGGTTATACTTATAAAGGAAAGTGAAGCGACTACCAGACAGTCCTTTTTAAAGTTTTGTTTTGTTTTGTTTTGAAGGAGGTAGTAGGCAATGGTATTTTTAAATTATCTAAAAATAAGATCTAGATATCTTTCATGTCATATCTTTTCATTCTAGTTGCTTGGTTATGTTACTAAATTATAGTAAACAATGATGATAATAATAATAATTAACTATTTTACATAATTCTCATGCCAGTTATGAATATTAAATAGAAATGACCTTTCCAAACATCATGGATATTTAGTTCTTAACCCATCTACCCAGTGTTGTTACAAAAGCTTCCTTTATTTTCCCACTGTTCTTTTAGATTCCTTGGTGTTTCTAGTCTCTTTGGGTGTTTTCACTTACTGCCAAGTTTTCAAAAACAATCTATATGCTTATAACTCCCAAATCAATAGCAACAGCAGGCACCTACCAGCACTTCAAATACATTCGTAATGTGGACGTATCCCTTTTCACCACTCCCATCCCCACATAAAGTCAGTGATTCCAATAATCAATCATTAAATTATTCAAGCTAGAAAACCAGTACTCTTCATAGACTCTTTCCTCTTCTTCACTCTAACATCCAATTTAATCACTCTGCCCTAAATATATTAACTCCTGAAATATTTTTCTGATGACTCTCCCTTTTCTCAGGTCTTTATCATATGTACTTTGGCAACCACGACAGAAATATAAGCAGCCTGTCTGTCTCCAGGTACTATTTCAGTCTTCTTCACAGACTTTTTCAGAGTCATCTTTCTGAAATATAAGTGTGATTATGCTCTACGGTATTTTAAAACCTGCCAATGGTTTCCCATCAACCACAGGGCTATGTCAAACTGTCAACATGGCATACAGTTTCCCTGATACTCTGGTCTCAGTTTTGACTTACACACGGCTGCTTGTATGTTAAAAATACCAGACTATAATAGTTTCAAAAGAAAATATCCTCTTCAAGAATATGAAGTTTTATATTTCAAAAATACCTCAAAATATGTCATTATGAGAATAATCTACCTTTACTGGACTTTTGACGTTTATTTAATAATTAATATCAGTTAAACATTGTATTTGTCATAAAGTATTCACAACTTAGGCTATCAAGAGATTTTAACTGATTCTTTAATTTCTAAATTGTAACTAGATTTTTCTCACCATTCTCCGACTTAAACATTTATTTTCTATTCTCATTTCTTGATGTTCTTATTCTGATTCATGCTTTTTCTTGCCATGTTTTTATAAGGTTGATCTTTCTCTGTGTAAAAGCCCTCATTCCCTGCAGCATTTCAACCTAGACCTATCCCATCCTGTCATCTAACACTTTCTCATCATTGAGAACCCCATGCTGATACTTTTATCATGAAGCAAGTTTTTCTTAACGAAGATGTTTTCCTCCACGTTTACATAGCACTCCCCCATGCAAACAATAAACTATGTATGTTGCTATTACAGCCTATAATATTGCAATACAAGTATATACTTAGGCATAAGTCTTCTCCATTAGATGATAAATACCTTGAGGACAGCATTTATTTTTCCCCACCTTAAAGTCAACTAGTGTTTTCCAACTAGTCAATGCTCAAAAATTATTTGAATAATTAATTAACATGTATTGTACTTATAAATGGCATATGTTACAGCCTTAAGTTTAAATGGTTATGTATTTTCTCTCTATAGTCCCAAGAAATGACAAAGAAAGATTTTGGAGAAATCTTGGGGGGAAAAAAAGATAGGAAACCCACTGATTTATAAAATTTGTAGTATACTTTCTTACTCTTTTAAAAGCCTTGATATTTGTCTACCTGCAGGCTATTGATTCATTAACTATTTTTCTGAAGGTTTGTTTTAGTTGCTTGGATTCTATCAACCTAACACAAGATCTAGAATTCGAGTAACAGGTAAGTTACAGGAAAGCCACAGGTCAGACTACATGTTCAAATAGTACCTACAGTAATCAGTCAAAATGCACAAAGTGATTATTAGTCTCTTAGCTCCAAATGTTCACATGCAGAATAGTTATTGTAGTTTAAGTATAGATGATATCAATGGCCTTCTTCACTAGCTTGAAATAAGATCATAGTCATTTTGGAGGCACCTGGGTGGCTCATTCATTAAATATCTGCCTTTGGCTCAGGTCACGATCCCAGGATCCTGGGATGGAGCCCCACATTGGGCTCCCTGCTCAGCAGGAAGACTCTCCCTCTCTCCCTCTCTCACTCCCCTTGCTTATGTTCCCTCTTTGGCTCTTTCTGTCAAATACATGAATAAAATCTTAGAAAAAATATCATAGTCACTTTTTTTTAAATTTTTTATTTTTTATAAACATATATTTTTATCCCCAGGGGTACAGGTCTGTGAATCACCATTTGCGACAACATGGATGGAACTAGAGCATATCATGCTTAGTGAAATAAGTCAAGCATAGTCACTTTTAATTCATTTTAAATGTAATATTCTTTCTTTCTTTCTTTCTTTCTTTCTTTCTTTCTTTCTTTCTTTCTTTCTTTCTTTCTTTCTTTCTTTTTTTGTCAGAAAGAAAGAGCACAAACAAGGGGAATGGCAGGCAAAGGGGCCAGCAGAGGGAGAAGCAGGTTCCCTGCTGACCAAAGAGCCCGATGTGGGATCATGACCTAACCCAAAGTCAGCCACCTAATCAACTGAGCCACCAGGTGCTCCTATTCCATCCTTTTTAAATGTAATATTTACATAGCCTTATTGTCAGGAATTCTGGTATATTTCCTCATTATATTCTTTCAAATTACCAAAGAATTTCAACAGCTTTCCAATGTATTCATGTATCCAACCAGTATTTGTTTAGTGCCCACTGTGTTAGGTAATGTGCAGGGTATTTGGGATGTTTTAGGTAATAGCACAAATTTCTGCCCAAATAACATTTGGCCAACAGGCATGTGAAATGATATTCAACTTCAATAACACCAATCATCAGGGAAATATAAATCAAAATCACAATGAGATATCACTTAACACCTGTTAGAATGGATATCAACCAGAAGAGGAGAGACAACAGCTGTTGATGAGGATGTGGTGAAAAAGAAACCCTTATACACTCTTGGTAAAAATGTGACTTGGTCCAATCACTATGGAAAACAATGCGGAGTTTTGTCAAAAAAATAAAAAAAAAAATAGATTCACCATATGATCCAGCAATTCCACTTCTGGGTTTATACTCAAAGGAAATGAAAATAGGATTTTGAAAAGATATATGCACTCCCACAATCCCCCCCCCCATTTTTTATAGTAGTTAGGATAGAGAAAAAACCTAATACCCACTAATAGATGAATGGAATAGTATTCAGCCATGAGACAGGATGATATCCTGCTTTCTGTGACAAAATGGATGGACTTTGAGCACATTATGTTAAATGAGGTAAGTCATAGAAAGACAAATACTGTATTATATCACTTATATATGCAATCTAAAAAAGTCAAATTGCAAAAATCAAGTTGTAAAATGGCGGTTGTTAGGGGACAACGTTGGGGGGATAAGACTGATGTTTAAGGGCACAAGCTTGCAATGGTTAGTAAATAAACCATAGAGATTAATCCACAATATAATGAATATAGACAATATTGTACTATAATCAAGTATTTTAGATAATTAGATATTTACTCTTCTCTAGTGGCATTCTATTTTTTTCTAATGGTTCTAGTACCCAACTTTAATAAATTTGCCACATTTTCTTATTATGTAATGTGATAAATATCACTACTATGACAATCATATTACAGGATTTAAATGTATCTGAATAATCTATTTAAGTTAAATTTACACTGTGTTAGATGTCAAATTTATTTAATTAAAAAAAGAATTGATGTAATGAAGAAGTAAATTAAATATACTATGTTAGGAGGTATTAAGTGGCATAAAAAGAAAAATAATAGTACAACAGGGTTGGGGATTAGAATTGTGTGCATGTGAAAAGATGCTGCAGAAAGTAACACATAGCAGGATTTAGATAAAGTGATCAGAGTAGAAGCTAAAGAGAAGATGGCATCTCATCCCAAACTTGAGGGTGATGTCATACTTAGCAAGAAGCTATCGAGTGTAGAGCAGTCCAGAGATTAGAGAAAACTTAAACAAATGCCCAAGGATACTAAGATACCTGACCTTTGGGGTCAGTGTCTCTGAGCATAATGAACAAGAGAGAGTATGAAGATTGTAGTCAGAGAAGTCAGCAGGGTCACATCAGGTAAAGATGCATATGCATCTGCAAGGCATTTGATTATGACTCTGAGTTAAATAGGGAACCGTGGAAAGTTTCTGAACAGCCATATTATTTAATATACCTTAACTTTTGAAAGATCAATGGCCATTCCTTGAGGTTAAAGTGTACTTCTGTCCAGAGATAATTCAGACAAGGAACGCTGATGCCTTCGACCAGAATTGGAACAGTGAGGGTGGTTACAAGTGACCTGATTCGGGATGTACTGTGAGGATGGACAATGGGATTGTCTGATAGATTAGTTGGTGAGCTTGAAAGATAAAGATTCAAAATTGACTCCTGGGAATTTAACAAAAGCAAAATCCAAGCAACTGGAAGGATGAGTTTGGTGACGACTGATATCAGTGAGGCAGTGAGTAAAATACATGTAGAAAGAAGGTCAAGAATTCAATTTAGGCTATATTGAATGAGAAATTTATTAGACATTCTTTAGATAGTTTGAGATATGAATTGAGCATTTAAGAGAATGCCTGGGCCAGAGTTCATCGAAGGACACTGAAGCTCCCTAACAAAAGACAGAGAATAAGATTTGGAGCAGTCTATTAGTGCTATCACTTTCATCATTTGCTACAGCATCTCTGTTGAATGCTGGTCTTATAAATCTAAGTACATTATATAAATCTCCTGTGCTATCTTCTGCAAATTTAGGTTTCTTCAGAAGGATCAGCCTTTCTCCAAACACAAAAGATGATGCCAGAAAGCAGGTGCTTAGGAGACTTATATTTCCATAACTAAGAACTGTCACTCGAGTGATTTCTGTCAAAAAGAAAGAAAATTCGCTCCAACGAGATTTGGTGCTTTCTCTCTGGAAATACTAAATAGCAGTATAATGTCAGACAGCCTTTCCATGTCTGGTACTTGCAACCAATATCAACCTTGTAAGGTTATCTATAATATATATATATATATATATATATATATATATACCCTTGCATGTATATATTTAATATGCAAATATACATGTGTGTGGTGTGATAGATGTGTATATTTATATATGAGTATATACATATATGCACAGCCATTTTTATTTGGATATATACAAATCTTTATATTCTTTTTTAAAACTATTTTATTGTTTATTTGAGAGAGGAGAGAGAGAGCATATGAGAGAAAGCAGGAGCTATGGGGAGAAGAAGAGGGAGACGGAGAAGCAGACTTCTCACTGAGCAGGGAACCTGACTCAGGACTCCATGCCAGGACCTTGGTATTATGACCTGAGCCAAAAGCAAATCTTTAACATACTAAGCCACCAAGTTACCCCCAAATATTCATATTCAAGAGCTGGAAATGTATGTATTAGGGTATGCCAATGAAATCAGCTACTGTGAGTACCCCAATTATTGTCTTGTTTTCTAGGTAGTTTTTGAAATTCTAGATTATTTCCTCATTTCTCTACAAATTTGCAACTGTTCATTATTTCATGACTACAATGTTACTACATTAAAGAAAAATGAGAAGCAGTGATCATATTACTGAAATAGAGAAGAAGCTAAATATAACTATATAGCTGGGATGTTCAGATGTTCGGAAGGCATTATATATGATAAATAATTGCCTTCTGTTTCAATATTCCCATATATTCTAGAAAATTATATTGAAGTATGAAATAGTTTTCAGTTTTTTAATATAAATGAACTACTGTTTCAAAGCACATTTTCTTTAGAATCATTCAACTTATGATGCATCTCGGATATCTATGCTTAGATGAAACAAGTTGATTGCAATTAGGCAAAGATTTATTATTTAATTTTTGTTATAAATTTTGTTATAAATTTAGAATTATTTGCACTCATAGTAAAAACTAAAAACATGTTCACAGTAACTGTATAGAATTATGTAAAAATATAACTATCCCTCTCTAGTCAAGAAAAGCCAATAGGTTAGCAAAAGCTTAGCAAACACGTCATTAAGCAATGGAAAAAGTAAAGAATTATTGGCTGTTATTGGCCCTTCAGTATATAAGTGATTTTTTACAGACATTTTTGAGGTAAAATTTTTTGAGGTAAAATTAAATAGAGAGAACTGCACAGCTACAATTCAAAGATGTATCAAGACATAATACATCCACCCAAAAAGTTCACCTGTGTTTGGCCTACAATAATTAATCACTTTTTAAATTTATATCACCATGGATTAGTTTTGCTGATTTGGAGTTATTCGAAAGAAATGACTCCATATGTACTATTCTGTGGTTGGATTCTCCAATTAACATGATGTTTTTGAGAATCCTTATTGCCATATGATGAATCAGGGATTTATTTTTTATTGTTAATTAGTGTTCCACTGTATGAATATACTACAGTTTATTTATCACTTGTCCTAAAGATGAGTATTTGAGTTATTTCTGGGTTTGGGCAGTTTTGGTGAAGCTGCTATGAATATACATAAGCAGTCTGTTTGAGCTTAAATTATGATATCTATTCAGTAATTAGCTAGAAGTGGAGTTGCTGGACTAAGTATATGTTTAACTTCGTAAAAAAATTTCAAAGAGTTTTTCAGAGTTCTGTATGAACTCACATTCTTTCTGAATTATATGAATATCCCATTTGTTCTACATCTTTCCTAATACTCAATTATTTCACTTTTTAAAATCATCTTACATATTTAATCTTTAAAATTCTAGAGGATGTAGAGTGGTATCTCATTATAGTTTCAATTTTTATTTTCATGATGAATAAAGATATTGACTACCATTTATTTTCTTACTTGACAGTCATGTCTCCCTTGATTAAGTTTGTACCCAAGTTTATAAGTTTTACTCATTTTTAAGAATTAAATTTCTTATCTTTTTATTTTTAATCTGTAAGATTTCTTTGTATTTTCTCAATAGAAAGTACCACACACGTATCACAAATACTTTCTTTCATATGTAACGTCCATTTCATTTTCTTACAGTGATTTTTAATGAGCAGAAGTTTTCCATTTTGATGAAATCTGATTTTTTTAAAGATTAGTTCCTTTTGCATCCTCTGTAAGTCATCTTTTCCTATCATAAGAGATGAATTATTCTCTTGTTATCCTTTTATTTTAGGATGTTTTGTAGATTATTTTTTTGTCTTTAGGTCTATGAAATATCTTGAATTAATTTTCATGCATGTTGCTACATAAGAGTAGGATTTTTTTTCCATTTAATTATCTACTTCTTCCAATATAACTTGTTGAAAAAATTTTTTATTTCTCTTATTCCATTTCCTTAGTACTTACATACATGTGTGAATCTCTTTCTGGACACTTTATTTTCTTTCAGTGAACTATTGGTCTGTTATTATGCCAATGACACATTATCTTAAATACTGTAATTTTATAGTAAATTGTGAAATCAGCTAGTGTGAGTACTCCAAATATTGTCTTTATATTTTAGGTAAATTTGACAAATTCTAGATTATTGGCTAATTTCCTTACAACTGTGTAATCAGCTTGGCAATTTCTACAAAAACCACTATTGAGAGTTTAACTGGGGCTGTGTGTGTGTCTGTATATATATGCATGTATATGCATATATGTATATATAGCTGTATTTAACTATAACATGTACAAATATTTATATATAAATTTCTCTATATAAAATATCTACCTTGAATATATTTATATGATGTAACTAGGACTTTAATATCTTTACATGAAACATATTAGATGGTTTTTATAAGACATGTTTGGGAGATAATATCAGAAAATTTAATAAAAGAAAGGAACTTACTGGAAGGGGAGATACCATGATCATGAAGGTGGTTTTCCTAGGATGAGGCTTCTCTATTACATTCCAGATGTGCTGACCCCTGCAAGTTCCCCAAATGTGGGAAACTTGACTGCATAATTTGTGGTAGTGGGGACTGCGTTTGCACTCTCATCCAACCATTAAATGGTTGAAAGACAAAATAAGTGAATGAATGAATAAATAAATAAATAAATAAATAAATGGAAAGATTTTAAAATGTCAGGGACAATGGAAATTTTGTTCAGAAGGTGGGCCATTTAAATTCTTATCTGTAGGTCAGAAAGCTTAACCAAAATATGTTATTTTGTTATTTTCTTTTTCCAGCTTCTCACAATAACTTGAAGATACAGCATGGAGGTACTTTTCCAAGGTCACAGATGTGGCTAACGGAGGAATATTTTCTGAACCCCATCTGGTGTCCTTTCAGTCAGTTACCCATGCAACCTCAAGATCAGATTGTGCTATCATAACTTCAAAATTGATATTCCATATTTGGAAAAGAAATTATAACATCCCCAAATATTCTATTTTCATCAAATGGTATGTTGTGCTTCTAAGACTTTGCTCAGTATATTCTTTCTATCCAGAATGCTTTCCCCATTTTCAACATGTCCGAAACCTTACCATCCTTGAAAGCCAAGTTCTCCATTCTTAATGAATTTTGTTATTTCACATTTCTTATTGACAGCTTTGTTAGGCAATGAATTATATTTTTCGTTTCTACTGACAAGAATCCTGTGTACAGTCAGTAGTAAATGAAAGAACACTGTCTTATAGAATTGTAATTCTCACTACAGCACCAGCAAAACTTCACATATGGGTACTTGGAAAATAAATATTGATTGGATAGTAGTGGCCATATAACAATATCTAACATTTATAATGCCTATTATATGCACATATTTTTCCAGACTACCCTTTCAATTATATGACTCAGGTAATTTTATTATGTACATTTTATAAATGAGAACAATGAGAAAGAACTTGCCTGAGTTCACAACTCTTAACAGTGGTGGGTTTGGGAACAAGCATAGACAAAGGAACTTGCATAGTTCTAGGAATTAGGGTCTTGATATTCGAGGGGGGAGAAGGCATTATTCAGCCATCTCTCTTAAGTATTACAGAAATATTGAGTAAAATATCCTGGAAAATACCTGATCTCCAATAACTTCTGGTCTGATCTCCAACTTCTTTGATCTAACACAATATCACTCCAGTTTTCTCACTGTCCTCTGAGAGCACTAATTTCCAGGACATTCCTATTTTGGATACAAAAAATGATACTATTTCAGGGTCTTTACATGTGGTGTTTCCTCTGAGCAGAATGAGACCCTAGATAACCACTGGTCTCACACTTCACTTTCCTTACATCTCATCCACAATGCTGGTATTATCACAGACTTCCCGTACCAAACACCATCTCTTCCTCATTTTCCTGACCAATCTTCTTTCATAGCCAATCATCCCCCAAGATACATTTTTTCCCCTCTGTTTCTTTCCACTAGATTCTAAGTTTCTTGAGGCCAGAGACAGTATTTGTATACCCACTATGTCTCTGGTGGTTGGAAGAGAGCTCATTTGTTGAGTGAATAAATTCAAGCCCATAGTTCCTGGAATTGTAATTTAGATTTCTCTTTCAACAAGAAAAATATAGGTATTATGAATAATGTAATTAAAATGACAGATAAGTAATTTATTTTGTGTTAAAGGGAGGGAATCCAAAATATAACAAAATGGATACTTCTTTCTGTTCATTCACAAATTACATCACATGTGGAACTTATAATTTATCTCTAGAAAGAGTATGAAAAATAATGAAAACATGTGTTTATGCCATTAATTTCCCAAAACATTAGCTCATGAAATAGAACCCTAGAGAAATATTTTATTGCTATCACCATCTTACACCAATAGGACTATACATGAGATGATAAATTTTGTTTTTTTTATTTAATGCAAACTTTAAAGAGAAAAAGACTTTTAGGAGTAAGTGGCACAGTATTTGGATTCACATTAATTCAATTTTGGATTAAACTTCTGTCATTTGTTTTCTGTTTGATCTGTTCTGCAATTGCTTTAGGGAAAAAAAAAATCTTTTTATGCTGTTAGCCTGTTTCCTTACCCAAAAAATGATAATAAAATACTGACTTCATTGGTCATGTGAAGCAAGTTAAATCTCATATG
>NW_028133617.1:0-27196 GCF_964662115.1 Mustela nivalis
AGTCAATAACATATTTTGCCAGGTGCAGTGTTAACTGTTGCCAGTTTTGCTTTGTGTTAATTATTTCAACCAATTTTGATTTTTTTCCTGGATCATATTTTTTACTTTTATGTTTTTGATAATATTAATGCGATGTTATTCTCACACACAGGCATATTTTAGCACTGATCTGATAAAGCATTCTGAGGATCAAAGAACTGTGTGAAAACATCCATGGGGCAGAAAGGCAGGTCACACTCTGCACCCGGGCTGAGTATGAGGTCAGAACCTGGTACCTGAGAGAAAGCTGTCCCTGCCCTCAGTTCTTGCAGAGCCCTTGCCCCTGCCAAGACACCTCATAGATGGGAAAGAGCTTCTGGCTGGAGTGAGAGCAGCTGCTTTCAAGAGACAGCCTCTTACTGACAGGCAAAAAGATGAGGTACAGCCCTGGCTTCCTGTCATGGGCCAGAAGCAGCCTCTGCTGGGCTTCAGACTCTTCTACTCAGTATCTCCGAGACTGAGCTGAGAGAGGACACAGAGGCTTCTTGGCGCCTTAGTTTCCCCAACATAAAAGTCGAGGGAGGGGGATAACTACCCAGGGTCTTTTCAGGCCTGAGGCTGTGACTTCTGGTTCACTGGCTTCCAGGCTCTGGGCCTGCTTCAGGGGTCCCCTCTACCTCTTAGCTGAGGCTCTGCCTGGGAACAGCTGGAAATAAGACAGCCCACCTGGATTCAAATGTGGCAAGACCATGTGTGGAAGGCCAGAGGCCACAGATGTTC
Source organism: Mustela nivalis (assembly GCF_964662115.1). NCBI lineage: Eukaryota > Metazoa > Chordata > Mammalia > Carnivora > Mustelidae > Mustela > Mustela nivalis. The sequence goes on from NW_028133617.1 coordinate 760, forward strand.
CCACCTGAGCTCTCTGCTTCTCTGACCCCAGGACAACAAAGAAAGACACGAAACCTGGACAGGGAGGTTTTTCTCCTGGCCTTGGCCTCAATACACACCTTACCCCATGGACCTATCTCCAGACACAGTACCACTGGGCAGCAAGCAGCCCGCAACCCTTGAAATGTAAATGGCGAAGCACAGACCCAGAGAGCAGAGGGCACCTGCCCAGGGACAGACTGAGAGCAGGGGTGGGGGTGGGGGGAGCCAGGCTGTGGATGCAGGAGTTCTGGCTCCTAGCCCTGGGCTCCAGCCCACAGGAAAGCCTCCTTCAGTCCTGCTCCCATGTGAAGAACTGCTCAAGTGATCTCTGCCCAGGCTGCTTCGAAGATGCCAGCTCCCCCTGGCCAGGCAACAGCTAGGGAGAGGGGTTGAGGCCTCAGTCTAATGGCCGCAGGAAGACTGGTTCAGGGAGGAACAACTCTCCCCTCCTCCCAGGGTCCAGTGAGTGAGAAGAGATGCCTCTGGATAACAGAGAGCTGCGTGGCAGGCCCCCAGTGTCCTCCGCAAACCTATCATCTGTGACACGAGGCATCTAACCGTTCCCATATGTGGCCCTGGTCCCTGTGTGTGCTTACAGTCAGTGCTAGTGCCTCTCACCACCAAGGCCAGGGAGGCCTGGGAGTGCCTTTACCACTACCTCCCCAGACCCACGAAGGCTTGGTTCTCATCTGAACTCAGCCACAGACCGAATTGCTGGGCTATCCTAGCAAGTGTCTTTCCCTGAGTACAACCTACTCCTCTGCAAAATGGGGCTAGTGTTCGATCTCCCAGCCTCCCAAGGGGGCTGCGAAGATTAAATGAAAAGCCTTGAGATATCTGTGGCCCTCTGTGGTGTAAGGCAGAGGCAATGGGCCTCCCGGGGATGGAGCTGACGTTTCATCCTCTCTGGGGGCTGGGGCCAGAGTTTGCTGACCTCTCATGGTAGGCTGTTATCTCAGATGGGGTCCACCGATCCCATTTTCTGGTGTCCATAACCTTGTGTAATCCCCTCATTTCCTTGAGTTCTAACTGGGCTGAGTGACTTGCTCCCAAGGAAGAAAATACAGCCGGAGTGATGGAATGTCACATCTGTGATCAGATGTGTCACATCTTATAAAAGACTGTGATTTCCTGCATGCTAGCAGACACTCTCTCAATGGCTTTAAGGAAACAAGCTGCCATGTTGGAGAGGCCCATGTGGTATGGAAATGAGGGCTGGCCCTGATCCACAGTGAGGAATGGAAGCCCTCAGCCCAAAAGCCCAGGAGGAACCGAATCCCGCCAACAATGAAAGGAGTGAACTGGGAAGCTCAATCCCCAGATGAATCTTGACATGAGACCACAGCCCCAGCCAACACCTTAATTACGGTCTGCAAAAATGTCTGTGCTAGAGGACCCAGCTTAATCTGGACCCGGACTCCTGACCCACGGAAATGAGATTAACAAGTGAGTGCTGTTTAAAGATGCTAATCTGTGAAATAATTTGTTACGCAGCCATAGGTAGCGAAGACATATGCGTTGGCATATGTCTTCATGTCTTTATGTCAACGAAGCGTTGGCATACCACAGAGGACAGGGGCCTCTCCTCAGGCCACAGAGGGGGCATCCTGCAGACCCATCTCAGCCCTATAAGCCATATTGTTGTGAGTTTCCCTCAGGAGTCCAGTCCTTGCTGTGGGGGTACTGTGAGGAGCCCAGAGGACAGAGTCCCCTGCTCCAGGCTGGGCAGGCAAGAAAGTGGGCGGAGCCAACCCACCTCCTGAAGCCAAGGCTCCTTTCCAAAGAGCGATCCTGCCAGGGCTCCAAACCCCACGTGTGTCTGGAGCAGAGTAAGTGTTTCAAGGTATAACCACGTCCGCTTTCTCCCCTGCTCCTCACTAAGACCTGACGAAGTTTAGGCAACTATACCAACTGTCTGCAAGACCGGCAAGAGCCCGGCCTACTGAAGGCTTTTACGGACCTAAAAGGTGGTTCGTGACCACACCCACTGATGGGTCATAACTACTATCGCAACTTACTACTCAGAATCAATAAGTCGCAGAGGTGGGATGTGAACACGGTCTGTCTGACTCAAAGCCCACGCTAGTTCCGCATGCTTTAACAAATGGCGAAGCTGAGAAACAGAGATCCAGCATCCGATGGCACCCATAGGCAGCCCCCACACAATCCTTCCCAGACACCAGGGATCAGGCGTTGAGAGTTTTTAAAGATTCAGGGAGGGGAGAGACAGGACAGAGTAGGTGCAGGCCATGGGCTGCAGGAACCCCTTGCCAGAGCTGCTTCCTCTCACGTGGGAAGAACAGGTCTCCCTCCCACACGGGTTTTTCTCCACTGAGACTCTGAGCAGAGGGGCAGCTGCTCCCGCCACACAATATTAAAATGTCAGGAGTTTAAGGCCTGTGTTGGTTGAGTCATAAGTTATCGGCACCCAGTGAGGGCCGACAGAATGCCTCCCTTAAATTATTAAGCAGAAAGCGTCAGACTGTAATATTTTGCTAAACCAAAGTACAGACACAGACAAAGATGTCATTTCAATATTTGAAACCAGCAAGTTTAATTTAAAATAAGAGCAAACCAATAAGCTCAGAACATAGTGGCGTATGAGAGGAAAATTATACTGTGAGAGGAAAAAAAGTGGAAGGACTTAAGAAATTTATAAAAGTAATCTCCAAGTGGAAATTAGAAATCAAGGCCTAGAAACAGAATAACACAAAAGAAATATTACTGTCCACTTTCTAAATCAATATAACACTGCTCCACGCCGGAATTACCATGGTAACTCAAGTAAAAAGAATCAAGCAATTCTTATTATTTCAAAATAAAATCACAGCCTGAAGCCTGGGTTTTATTACAACCACTGATAGATCGCTGGCTTGTATTTATCTGAAATATTGCTTTTCAATCAGCTGGTTTATGAATGTACACAGGCCTCTCACCAGCCCACTTACCGCCCCGTTTTGAGGCGAGGGGCTAACCAATGAATTGATTCCCGCCTGGCTGTATCTGCATATAGACCCAGACTTGAGTCCGCTCTGGCGAGCACGGGAGCTGCTCACCCCTTCCACCTGTCCAGCGGCATCACAGGGCAGAGCAGAAAAGCCGGAGGAGGCAGAGGGGGCTGACCTCATTGTGGTTCCCCTGCGGGTCTGCCATCCAATGGTAGCCCCCTGGAAGAACTATCCTGACCACCAGCCTCCCACCCATTGTCCCCAGGCATCCTCTTGCTGGCTCCACCCCCTCTCCCTTGAGCCCTCCCCGAGTGCCCCCTCGCCCACCTCCAAGTCCGCCAGCTGGTACAGGAAGGCTGCAGAGCACACTGCTGCAGTAAGATGGCCTGAACTCTGGCCCTTGCAAGCGTGGGACCCGCGACCAATTACACAGTCTCTTTGTATGGCAGTTTTCTCATCTGTGAAATGAGGATAATACGTGTGGCTTTTTCCTAAGGTGGTTCAGGGTATTCAGTGAGATCATACGTGGAAGATGCTTTGGTGGAATGAGTACAGAAATGGCCCCAATTCTCTACCCCTCCTGCTGGTAGTATGCACGCCCTTTGCAATGTGACTTTCCACCTCTTCCCTTCAAGAACAGAATCTGACCACCCCCACCCTGCCCCCAAATTCAAGCTGGCCTTGTGATTTATTTTGGCCTAAGGAATGTGGCAGAAGCGAAAGCCTCCCAGAGCCAAGCCCAGGACTCAGGAAACGTTGTGTACTTCCACTCTCCCTCCTGACCTGTTTCTACTATGAGAACAGGCCAGAAGAGCTTGCTGGACAACAAGGGATGCTTGTACCCCCAGCGTCCAGGAGATTGGCCATCTGCCAGGCACAAGAGAGTCCAGCTGAGACCCGAGAGACCACTCAGCCAAGCCCAGCCTAGAGCACTGACCTACAGATTCAAGAGCTAAATGGATGCTTGTTTTGAGCCTCTGGGTTTGGGGGTAGATGGTTATGCAGCAATAACTTACTGATACACGTGCGAAGCACAACACCCCAGTTTCCAGCAAGAGTTCAGTAACACCATAGCAAGTGTGTTTATAGGAGCCCTAAAGACTGGGAGGCTGAAGCCAAAGAGATCACACTGTATCTGTGCAGAGAACGAGGTCCCTGCACAGAAGCATGAGGCTTCCTGGTTGATCAAGGAGTGTACATGGATATTAGGTGCCAGTTAGGTATTGCTCCCATTACAGAATGTGAAAACTGAGGTCCAGTAAGTTGTCTGGAGTCAGCTGGGACTAGTACCTGGGTCTCCTGAATCATGCCAGCAGGCTGTGCCTGGAGACACAGGCCGCTCCAGGAAGTTCAGCCAGGAAGAGGCGGAAGGTAGGAGCTACTGATGCAACATGACCCAGCTGGCCTGCTCTTTGGGACAGCTGCCCCGGCAACCTAGACCAGCCTGCTCACTCCTCTCACACCCCCTGCTTTTAATTTGCCCCAAGTTGTGTCGGCCTCTGTGGACACCTGCCTTAGACAAAACACAAAATGAATACCCCAACAGGACACCAGCTTATTACTAGGTAGGGTGGATGGACTCTGAGCCTGGCCTGGAACAGTCTGTAAGAGGCCTTGGCCATCCAGAGGCTCCTGCGAGACCAACTGCTAGTGTGGCAGCAGGTCTGAGGCACCATGACAGGGCAGCCCAGGCCAGGGCCCTGGCTGTAGTGAGAGCTGGGAGAAAGGTGCTAGGCCGGAGGGAGAGGCCGGGTGGTGACAGAACAGAAACAGGGTAGGGCCAAAGCCCCAGATGAATGCCATCCAGTTGTGTGCTGATAAACACTTCACAGTTGGCTCCTTCAACATCCATGGGTTTAATACACCCCCCATGGCTCATTTCCCGCTACCAGTATAATGCCACTGAACTCAAGAGTGGGGGAGAAATGTGCCAGATCAGCTCCCGTAGGCCCATACAAGCTGACCCCACTGGTGTGGTCCTATCCCACATGCAGGCCTGCCAGGCAAACTCACTCTAGCAGCAGCGGCATGAGTTAAGCCTGAGGAGGTGAGGATGCTCTCCGTGCCTCAGTTGTCCTTCCACTCTAGGCAGGGCGGGCAGGCAGGATGGGCTATATGTTATATGCATCTCTGGGGCTGCTCTGAAGACCTGGGCCAGGTTAGTGCCTATCAGCATCTGCCAGCAAGACTTAATGTAAAGATGGAACCGTGTCCTGTGGGCAGTCAGCAGGCTGGCTGGGGCCACAAGCGGGATACTTGGGCACCTGGCAAGAGGACAGATGATGTTCCTCCTGATCAGACTTTCCTACCACCAGCTTCATCATGCCTCGGGGCAAGGATTAGAGGACATGGAATTTGGGCAGAGAACCCTGAAAGGAACCCCGGGTTCCCGACCTAAGCCAGGCAACCCTCCTGCCCACTTTCAGCCTTGCCTATCCCTCTATAGATGGAAGCGCTTGCAGAGAGTGGTCTTGGAGGCTCCTTCCTACAACACTACCTGCCTTGGGGAATCTGGCCAGTGGTGGTAAGTAGTGAAGTCAGCCTCCCTCCTGGACAGACAGCCGTGATCAATGGCCATGATGGATAAACGGAAGAGGGAGAGTGAGTGAACAAGGCACCACATCGGGCAGCGGATTACTTGATCACAGGGTGGTTGGTGGAGCACGAAGTCACCTCACACAGGCAGGAGGCTTCCTGGCTTATCAAGCGTATACATGGACTCCATCTCATTGAATCTTAATTAGCCCCCCAACCAGTTAGATGCAGCTGTTCTCACTGTAGAGATGAGAAGGTAGAGAGGCAGAGCAACCTCAGCACTGGATGAGCATGGGGCACAAATCCACAGTGGACATGACAGACCTGCAGAGCTTAGCAGGACAGTGGAGGTGGCAGCCAGCCCACTGGTTCCTGGCACACTGTGGCACCGATGCCCTTTTCTCTACCTTGCTCTCTAACTCCTTCCTGTCTGCTGGCCCTCCCAATAGGGGGCTCCTCTGGGCCCTGGGTCTGAACAAAAGCCTTGGCCTGCTGGCTACTTGGGGGCAGCTGTGCCCTGGGTGGAGGCAGCTCTGGAGGCAGCCCACGTTTGCTGGAAGCCCCACCTTGGCTTGGGCCATGCCCCCAGTAGGCTCCCCAGCTCTGTCTTGGGCTCAGAGAAGGTCCTGTCCAACCACGGCCACTTCCCAACTCTGGCAACCGCGCTCCACAGTCCACTGTGCGAAGGCCCAACCTCACGTTCCTCTGCCCAGGACCGCAGAGGGGCGGCCACCAGTGCTGGCTGGCCATCATCTGTCGTCCCAAGGGGAGACAGACCAAAATAAATCTGTTCTTGGTCTTGCTCACAAATGGGCGTGGGTGGGGTGGCCTCCAGGTCTGATTCTGGACTCTGGCTGGGGTGGGCAATCAGCTCTCTGAGGGACCAGAGACAGACCCGGGCTCTGGGAGAATGCATATTTCCACGTGCTAAAAAGCATCGTGTGGGACATGTCCAGAAGGAGAGAGACAGTAAGACAGAAAGGCAGCCACAGAGGCCAAGTAAGTGGCCACACCAGCACCAAGCCCCAGCACGCAAAGGGTGAAGCTTTTAGGTGAGCGGCGGCCAGTGATCTCAGCTTCCCCCAGTCCTAATGCTCCTGAAAGGCTCTCTCCCACTCCCTGTAATTGGGCATCAGTAGTTAATGCAGTATTGACTGCATTACACGCTCCCGTGCCTCCCCTCACTAATGCCAATTGCATCACCTTGTACAGTCACCGGCTTCCTTAGCCAATAGCCGTTAAAAGCAATCCAAATCATGAATCATATGGGAAACTTTTAGCAAGACACTGCCATCCAAGGAGACAATTTACAGTTGAGTTAATCTGGGTACATTAGCGAGACATGGATTCTGGACGACAGACCAATTTATGTTGTTTCCCTGTCCCCCGCCCCCCACCCCCTTAGTGCTCTGTGTGGACAAATGAACAGAAGAGCGGGGAACAGAGAGAAGCACCTGCTTCTTTACGCAAGGCTCTGGGAGGGGGTGAGGGAGACCCGTCTCTATAGGCTCTCCACCCAGCTGAACTGGGGCAGGAAAGGTAAGCAGCTCGTACATGCTGCTCAAGATTTGTAAAGCCTCATTTCCAAAGGCTGGGAGGTAGCTGCTGCCAGAGCTGCCACAGGCGGTACAGATGGGGACCCTCCTCTTCTAGGCCATGGGCAGGTGTCAGCCCGAGTGCCCCCCACACTGGCCTCACCAGACCTTTACACACCCGCAGCAGGCAGCGGTGCCTTTTGGGCACTGCCTTCCTGCCACCCCGCTGGGGTCTCCGGAGTGGACAAGCATCACGGCCCACTCCCTGCCTCCATCTCTGGGGCCAGAAAGGGTCCTAGCCACACTCTGCTGGGAGAGACGCTGGGGACTCTTTGCACTCCAGGGCATGATGGGATAGCCCAGGAGGTCCTGTTGATGGCTGAGCAAAAGCTGGTCGGTACCCAGGAATAGCCAAGAGCCGCCCTGGCAGGTCACCCAGGTCCACTGTGGAGGCCACACTCGCAGTGGTCATTAACAATTGAAGACTCACTGTCTGGCCTTCCTCAGGCCAGCTCCACTCTCCTTAGGCAATTTTACTTATTCAAAATGCTCTCAGAATCGTGTCTGGTATTTAGTTCTGCAACCTGCCTGCTGTTTCCTGTGGGCAGCCCCGTCTTCCTACGGGTCCTTGGCAGAGGCAGCTTACCTGCCTTTCTCCAGCATGCACCTGGGGACAGGCCAGCACCCCCCAAGAGGGCACCTGCAACATCCCCTCTTGCCCAGTCCCCCACAACCCAAGGCTCTCCCTGTTCTTGGGGCTGCCTGGACCCTCTGCTGCCTGTTTCTGAGTACTCAGGCCCCCTTCTCCAATGGCCTGAGGGCTAATCTGTTTCAGAGCAGGAGTGCCCTTTGCTCCCCTGAGCCTACAAGCTTCCCCAGAAGGCCCCCAGCTGATTGCCAGTTCAAGTACCTGTGCCAGGGAGAGAAGGGCTCTTTCTCCGGGGAAGTTGGAGCAGGGCTTCCTTTGCTGACAGGCATGCCCGATGGCATCTAGAAAGCCCGGACCCTGAGTTCCAGTAAAGTGGAGATGGCTAGGCCAAGAGCAAGCGTCCAAATGAAAGCAATTAATCTTAAAACCAGAAGTTTAACCATTTGCAAAACAGATCTTTCCTCTCTGTGGTGGCCCTTCACTGCTCGACCTAATGGATTACTTTATTAATAATGCACTGTGCTTAAAAGCAAAAAAAAAAAAATTTTTTTCTGACAATTCAATACTTCAGAAAGTCTCTTAAACCCGTTGCTACGGCAAAGCGATTGATATTTTATTATCTTTCAGAAGTGCAACATGAAAGCCCTGCAGCCCAGCAGAGCAAGAGCTTTGGTCCTCGGCAGCTGGCAGACCTGACTTCAACCAGAGGAGCCCCGGCCTCTTCCGACAAGATGCTGTCAGGTGGAGAAAAGGCATTGGGGGTGGTTAATAAGGGCCCCGAGTCCCTGCTGCAGCCAGACAAAGGGTGCAGTGCTGCATCCTGGAGGTACATGCTTCTTGGGGGCCCTGGGGGGCAAGGCTGCCACCTAGCCCACAGGGCTGCCTGCTGGAAGGGCATAAGTGCCAGGAAGAAATTAGGCAGCGGGCTCGGACAGACAGGTGAGTCGATCCAGAGTTTTTCTCCCTTCCCCAATGGAAGGTGCCACCTTCAGAGTTTCCTGGAATTAGAGGATACCAGACTCTAATAGGGAGTGGAGGGCAGATGTAGGAGCAGAAAAACTGCTTTTGGAGGACAGCTCTGAGCTGGGCAGGACAAGAACCGGATGGCTCCTCAGGACCCCAGCTGTCTACCTTCCTGGTGCTCTGGGCCCCAGGGCTCAGTGGTATGAACTGCAGGAGGCACCACTCTGTTCCGACTAAACTAAGCCAGGGACTGAGAATCATCACGAGCTCTCCTCTGCAGATCTGGTGGAGACTAGGGGAAAAAATCCATGCCCAGGGCAGCTGCAGTGCACTGCCGTCTGGAGGCAGGAGACTGGCTAAAATGACCTCCAGGTATCTATTCCTATTCAGGGCTCATCTGAAAATCTGGAGTATCACGGAGCTCAAAAGGACTCTGGGGTGCCTGCACAGAGCACGACCTAGGTGGCAGTGGTGGGGTCATTCTGTTGCATGAGACCAGTCTCCCCGCCTGAGGCCTCCCATGTACAGGGCCTGGGTTTTCTCCAGTTCTGGCTTGATCCTGGGGAATAAGCATGCCAAATAGCCACAGCTAAAGACACGCCTTGAATTCCATATCTCCCATCAGGAAAGTACCCCCACACACTGAGGAAGGGCCCTCTGCGCTGACTTCTGCAAACTCCTCATTTTACCAAGAGCGAAAGCGAAGGCTAGCTCCGGGCATGACAAAATGCCTCTTCCCTCCGTCTGGCCTGACCAGGTCCTTCTCCTTATCATTCTGTACACACCTGCAGAAGCCTAGTCCTCTGGTGGCCCCCATAGGGATCCTGGGAGAGGGCCCCAAAATGCTACAAGCATACTAGAGATGGAGGTCAGACCCTGGCCAACCTCTTACAAATGCATCCCCTTTGCCAGAAGCACTTAGTCACCTCTTTCCTCTCTTACTGTATATATGCTGAGAAATAGCCTTCAAGGCCACCCCACATGCCACCCCCAGGCCAGACACCTTAAATGCCCCTCCTTGATGGAGGTCTCAGGGCTGGTGGGGAGGCTAGGAACCCCAGCTTGTGGTAGCAGCGAAGTGCACATCCTGTGTGACCTTGAGCAAGTCACTTAACTTGGAATTTTCACCCAGTGACCATGACAATAACACCACTGACCTGGTGGGCTGAGGGCACAAGCCTAGGGGAGACTCACTAGTAGAAGGTTAGAGAACGGCCACCACCATTAATCCAAGAGGATTCCTGGTGACATGCTGCAAACCACCTTCTCAGCTCCTTACCAGTAGAAATCAGGTGACAGCATGAGTGCCAACAATTCTATCCTCATCTCCCTATAGCACCAACACACCAGGCAACCATCACCTACAGGGCAAGGAGAGCCCCTGCCAGCCAAGGAACAACTACTGTGTGGCCATTGGCCTCTGCGTTTGGGTCAGGAGGCACCCACCCGGTTTTATCTTTAAGTGGGCTATGATCCCCAACCTCTCCTGAACACCAGGACCCTTTCTGCAGGGCACTCCTAGTCAGGAAGGCTTTAGGGTCTATGGGACCATCTTCTAGAGGCTTCCAGCAACCATGGGCCTTGTGTTCTGATTTCTGGGGTGCACTGAGGCTCTTGACCATGTCAGGTTCATGCCACTCTCCAGGACCTCGCCTGCACAGTGCTACTGGCCAGTGGCGGGACACTTTCTTCCTCTGGGCCAAACTCCCGCCTGCGCGCTCAGGGGACCGGGACCCAGTGGGCCGGCACAAGAAGCGTCTGTCACCCCAGGGGCCGGGGGGCCTTCTCCTCGCTCACCGGGCACCCAGGGGCCAGCATGGTCTTCCGGCGCGCCCGCGGGCCGCAAGCTCTGGCTTCCTCTTGGATTACCCGGGCGGCGCGAGGGAGATGGCTGTGGTGAGAGGAGCGGCCGCAAAGACGAGACGCCGCTCGCTGAGCGCCACTGCGCGGAGATCCGAGGGGACTCGAGCCTGCACGCGGCCCCGCAGAGCCCCACGCGGCAGGCGCACCGCCCGCCCTCCGGCTCAATCACCCCTCCCCCGGCCCCACCTGGCCGTCCCCGCGCCCCGGCCCCGGGCACCCAGCCCGCCTGGCAACCCTGGCGCGTGTGCGTCCCAGCGTGTGCTCCCGCGCGCCACCGCGGGGGGACGAGGGGGTGCGGGGCGTCGACCCCCCGCCCGCCACCTACCGTCCTCCTTGTCCAGCACCATCATCTCGGGCGCTCCGTGTCCAGCCGCAGCTCGGCTTGACCGGGAGAAGGGCGCCGACTCTGGGCGCGCTTCGGCGGGGCGGCCGGTCCTCGGGCAGCGAGCGGGCTCTAATTACCCGCTTGTCCGGCTCTTAACCTAGATTGCACTCAGCTAGAATTACATTCAGGAGCGAAGCACTTCGCAGATACAAAAGCAGTCTCACCTACTTTTGTGCCTCAGAATTGCAAGGAACTACGAACTGCAATTTAGAGAGAGAGAGAGGGAGAGGGAGAGAGAAGGGGGAAGAGAGGATCAGAGCCGTTTCTTTGATTCTCACCTTCTAAATGGCTCAATTTGCCCAGTATAATCTGTCTTAATGTAATTGCATTTGATAGCTCATAACCCTGGCTCTGGCAACGACACAGCTTTCAGCCTCATAAAGTGTTTTCCCCTCGGATTTAATCTGAATCTCAATCTAAAATTATATTCAAAGAGATGGGGGAATCTCGGCGGCCGTCTCCCGCTGCCTTTCTCCCTCAATGTATGAGGTTTGCACTTCTGCTACTGAATAAATGCACACATTTCCCGAGGCCCCCCTCCCTCCCGGGTTAATGGGGAGTGGAGACGCGCGGCTGCCCGGCTCCGCAGCGCCACCTGGAGGTCACTCGGCCCTAGCTTGGCGCTTGGTTCTGCGCAGCACCCAAGGTCCTCATCCTAGATATTTGTCCTGTGGACCACCCTTGTCTTCCACTCCCACCCCGTCAGCCTTAGTTTCTGACCGCCCTCCCAGCCGGGCGATCTTTCTCTGATCTTGTACCCTCCCTTCCTACCAGCGCTGCCGGAGGGTTCTTGTTACCTCCTGGATTGTTTGACAAAGTTAGCCTTCTGCAGGGTACAAACTAGCATCACGCATACCCCAGCACGCAGCCCCCCAACCCCCTTAAGAGCATCCTAATTCCTTAGGGAGCAGAATCCTGTCTCAGCTTCTCTCCGAGCAAGCACAGTGTGGCCTTGAAGGTTTTTCTCCTCCCCAAACTATTTATTGAGCATGTATTATTCTAAGGTGCTGATGATAACACAGTGAACAAAAGATTCCTGCTATTTCGGAGTTGAAAATCCTTGCTCTGTACCTCAGGAGGCAGGAAGGAAGACAGTGCTCATCTCCTCTCTTCCTGAACCCTACTTCTCCTCCAAGAGCTTGGGGTTAGTGCCAGGCTGCCTAGACTAGGAAGACCAATCTTAAATATCAAAAGCTTTTTTTTTTTCCTTTTTCTCCCCCTTCACAGTACTGTGATCCAAGAGGATGGAAATATTAACGATTTTCTATAGCTCAAGGAGGGCTTCAGAAAGACATGTCAAAAGTTCATCCCTGGCAGACACTTCTAAGGACTAGACCCAGGAAAGGAGAAGGTAAGGACCACCAGTTGGGATTTCATCCCATCTCTGCCTATTACCAATAGTAATAGGCAAATCACTTTGTCTCGGCCTCAGTTTCCCTGTTTGTGATGTGGGAAAACTGCGCTGCTCTCCAAGGTTGTGGTGGGAGTCAGATGAGCTAATGGTTGTGAACATGCCTTGTAAACTGTGGCACCCCGACATTGCGCCGACTTACTGAGTATACATGAAACCTGGAGGCCAGGCGGTGCCCCTGAAGCCAGCGGAAGGTCCCAAAGCAGAGTGCCTGGCAAGGGTGGGAATGGGAGAGTGGGGCTGCCGCCCATCTTCCTCCAGCCTAAGTGGGGAAGTCAGTCTTCGAGAAAACAGAAGAGAGGCTGCTTCTAATGAGATGCCTCATCCGCAGCTCAGAGGGTTTCGCTTTCCCCTTCATCTAGAATACTTAATCCTAATAGTCCTTGAGTATATTTGATGTTAAATATATCATTTTGCTCAGCCTCACTGTCCCTCAGGACTGTGAGCTTGATCTCTCCCCTGCCACTGCAGCCAGAGCTATACCCGGAGGGTCTGAGGGAGGCTTTGACTCTGCTGGCCACGGGCTCATTTCGTACCAACCCATCACCCCAGCCTGAGCTGGGGGCCAGACAGTGTCACAGGCAATGGGCCTGACAGGCTGGCAAGGGGTAGCTTCTGGCTGTAGATGCCTCTGTGGGCATTCCCTCAGAATGGGGAGGCATTCCCTTCATGAGGGCTGTGGTTTTCCTCTCAAGTCCCAGGGCCAGCTCCTCCTCCCTTTCAAGGGTCTGGCCCTGACCCACAACCCAGGACTTGAGTAGCTGGAGGCACTTTCCCACTCTCTTGCTCATGTTGGACTTGGGGATCTGTCCCAACACCAGCTTCCTCAAGCCTCCAAGTTACCCAGTTAGCAGCCGTCTCACCAGCATCCCTCTGGGGAGTCAGGCACCCTGTACCCCACCTCAGGGATGGGAGCAGGCCTGGAGTTCTGAGCCATGGGCTAAAGAGGCAGGTAGGGTGTGTCAGCAGGGGGTTGCCACTGTGTGTGAAGGGCTGCTTGTGTCCACAGGCGGCTCTCTCTGCACCCCCAGTTGTGAGCATTGAGCTCCCACAGTGGTCTGGAAAAGGGCCTCCAAAGAGTCCTTCCACTTTACAGAGCTACCCAGCAAGTCTTGGAGGGTTTAGATGACTGGAGCTCTGAGCCAGGAAGGGGACCACTGGAGGGACTGAGCCAAACATAAGCCTCACCCATCTGGCAGCCACCCTCTCAGCTCATGGGGAATTGCTGGCCAGGAAGGTAAGTCCTGTGCCGGGGCCTACCTCCACCCAAGCTGTCTCCAAGTCCAGGGGCACACCCACAACACCAGAGTGGAATCCTCAGATCCCCTGGGGCTGGGAGAGGTGGTTTGCACCCAACATAGCCCACAGGCAATGAGCATGTACTCTCAGGTGGATGTTGCCAAGAGTGCTCCAGAACGTCTTTGAGATGCCTCTAGGAACAGCAGAGACAGACCAGCAGCTGATCAGCCCCCAGGTTATGGTGAGGAGAAAGGGGGTACTACTGGCTGCCTTTCAAAGTCTGGGGCAGGTCCTAGCAGTTTGTTCCTGTACTTGGCAGGAAAGTCCAGAGGAAGGGTTCCTGCACTGGATTTGGGAGGTGTGTGGGGTGGGGTGGAGGGGCGGGAGACTCTTTGCCCCAGGGCCTGGGCAGACCAGATATTCCAGAACTCAGTGGAGGCTGTCAGATGTGCCTCAGCCTGAGGGCCCTGCTTCCAACATAGTGCAGTCGTCTCCAAGATGGGTGGCTTCACAGGTGAAGCTCACAGATGTATTTGGAGTGGCCGCCACAGATGACAGGACAGAGTGACCCTACAGATTTTGCAGTACAATCAGGATGCCTGCTGGCCAAGTTCAGATGCCCTGCTCTTTCCCCTACTAACACAAAAGCAGCCTAAATACAGGAATTTGCAATCACCTAGAATGGAGAAGGTGACGAACTTTCCTCCTTTGTCGAGGAAGCTGCAGTTATATCGGTAAGGCCTGGTGGAGGCCTAGGCCAAATCTGCTCCCCCAGGAAGCAAGTCTCTGGCCAAGCCACCCCTGCACAACAGCTCTGAGGACGTTGTAGGCTGACCAACTGTCTTGGTTTGTCCCAGGACTGAAGGGGTTCCCAGGAGGCAGGACTCTCTGTGCTAAAACCAGCTGGTACTGGGCAAAGCAGGACAGTTGATGACCACAATGGGACAAGGGACTAGTGGGGCCAGAGAGAGAGGTCAGGCAGCCAAACCCTTCATGACACACCAGCAGCTGTGTGGTAGACTCAAATTTCCCAGCCTCCTGCTCAGGGCTTCATCCCCCAGGCACCGAGGAACTGCCTAGCCCCGGGAACTGGGGCAGCCTGGCTGTGCCTTCTCTTGCAGATTGGTAGTCACAGTGGGAAAGGTGGGAGTTGGACTCAGCCGTGGATCCAGATTTTTCAAGAACCAAGCTTACTTATGCAATTTAGGGGTTGGGGGTGCTCTTTAAGAAAAGGAATACAAGCCTGCTAACACAAAATGACCATCAAAGGACTATGAAGCTGAAACTTCATAAGCTTCAAGGTAAACCTCCCCCCCCACACACCCCGATATTCTGGATACAGGACCCGACCCTAGCCAGCAGGGCAACTCCCGACACACTTGGTGGAGGAAGGGGGGGGCCGTTAGGGGTGAAGCAATGTCACCCATCCCGCAGCTGTGAAGTTCTAGATCTGAGGGACCTCCAGGCCGTGCGGGTTTGCCTGCAGGCTCTCTGGATATCCCCCTGGGGGAGGCGTTCCGCAGTCGGGTGCGGAAGGGGGGCGCGCAGACACCCTGAAAGCCTAGGAGACTTGGGGGGCGGTGGGCACTGCGGGGAAGCCCGCGGCGGCGCGGGTCGCCGAGGCGCTCCCAGTGTCTGCGAGACGGCAAGAGCCTGAGAGAAAGTTCCCGGCCGGAGCGTGCAGGGCTGGCGGGCCCGCGGCGGCCCGGGTGACTTCCCGACCCCGCTAAGGAACCCGCGGGCTGAGCCCAGCACCCCGGCACGCACGCCCGCGCGCACACCCAGCGCCGCGCTTCCGGGAAGCAGCCGAGCGGCCCGAGCCAGCCGAGGCCCGCGCGGGGGACGCTGCCGCCGCGACGCGAGCGGGGTGGCCTCGGCAGGGCCCGCGCCGCCGCCGCCCGCGCCCCCACCCCCAACCCCGGGCACCTACCGTCCTCCTGGTCCAACACCATGGTCCCCCGGCGGCGCCAGCCCGGCACGGGCGGAGGACGCGGAGGGACGCGCGGCTCGGACTCCGCCGCCGCCCGACTGCGTTGCTCACGCCGGCCCCGCGCGGGCTCCGCGCCCCGCGACCGGCGGCCGGGGACGGGGGCGGGCGGACCGGCGCCGGCAGCTCAGCCCCGCGGGCAGGGAGCTCTGGGGGGGGGGGGGCGGTGCGGCCGGCGCGTCCCGGGGGCGGGGGCGGGGGCGCGTCCGTCCGCCGCGGGGTCGCGGGAGCCGCTGGAGCAGCCGCTGCCCGGGCCGGGCCGGAGCCGCCGCCGCCGCCGCCGCAGCCGCCGCCGCCGCCGCCGCGCGCCCGTTCTCGTCCGCGCGGGCCGCGCTAGCCGCTGCCGAGTGCAGCCTGCGTTTCCCAGGGCCCCTCAGTTCCCCTGTTAATTAAATCAATTCATTATGCTCAGATCTGATTAGCGGCCCTTCCCCCCTTTGAATCAATTATTCAATACACAAACATAATTGCTTGGGCCAGAGGTGCCCGCCATTAGCTTATTTAACTCCAAGGACACTAATTACCCGCAGGGCACGGGAACTTTTCTCATTAATTCTGACAAAACACAAAAGCACAGCCAGAGTGTGTGCGTGTGAGCGACTGCGTGCGCGCGTGTGTGTGTGTTCGTGTGTGTGTGTGTGTGTGTGTGTGTCCGCATGCCAGAGTGAGGGCAGTGTGGGGTGGTGAGCCGCCGCGTGAGCCGAAGATGAGCGTGGGGGTAGAGGAATGTGTGCGATCGCGGGTGGGAGTTTGAGTCTGTGGCCGCGCTGGTGTGAGTGGGGAACCCGTGCGTGTGATTGTGAGTGCATCGGGCTGGGTGTGGCTCTGGGTCTGGGGACTGCGGGCCAGGGTTTGAGACCCAGCGCAGCAATGGTGAGATTGTGAGCGCTTCTCTGCGTGACTTTGTGGATTTGATTCCTTGGATACAGTGGTGGGTGCCCCATCCCCCCAACCCCCCTTTTTTTTTCATAACTGCCCCGGCACTGCCGGTTGCACATTCAAGCCCACGGGCTAAGTGCAGAACACAGAAGAGAGACGTGAGGATCACGAAGTGGTGGCTGGTGTTTCTGCACTGGATGGGCTATGATTTCCCCTCCCCCGCCACCCCTGCTCCTCCAGCCCACCCGCTTTTTCAAACCCCTGGTTCCCATGCTCGGCTTCCTTGGCCCATCTGGGCACTGCCCCCCACCCTACCCCACCCCCAGCCCTCCCTGCCCCTGCCTCGACCCCTATTTCCACAGGTGCCTGCCACCCAGGCACACCCCCACCCAACGCCACCCACCCTCTGCCTAGTTCTTCCCTCCTGTCTGCCAGGCTGAACCGAGGGTGTGTCTGTGGTTGACCAACTTCACATTTTACCTCCCAGGAAATCTCTATTGAGAGAGAGCGAGTATGAGAGCCCACAGAGGCAGGGACACAGAGGGTAATTGATTCCCCCAAATTAGGTTTCTGCTTTCTAAAGACCAGTATTGTTCCTGTTCTCAATGTGCACAGAGGTATTGAAGATTTCCTTTTTGTTTCCTCAGGCAATGAATGAGCTTAATCCATTTGGCTTTATAAATCAGGAAACTAATATTCGCTCCTTCCATAGCAGCTTTTTAAAAAATTTAATTGGTGGTGGGGAGGGGCACAGTTTGTCACCCTTATGCTGTCCCCAAGCCACCGCTTATCAAAACACATTCTGACTGAGGGGTGGGGAGAAGGCTGAGGGTGGGGAGTGGGGGGAGTGGGGGTTGCGAGGTGGGGGAGGGGAAGAGAGGGGGGAGGGGAAAGAGAAAGGGGGGAGGGGGCTGGGATTGAGGGTTGGAGGGGTGGGAAGGCTCATCCTAGGTCTCCCTGCCCTCCACTGTCCTGCACTTGGACCCACACAGTATCTGGAAAAGTTTGTGAAATGACTGAATGATAATCAATTTGGGTGAAGAAAAGGGGAGCGTAGAGGTGCTCTTCAGAATGATCTTCCAAGCCTGCTACTCGTAGTCTTCCACTGGCACTGAATGTAACCACACCACACCCAGGGGTGGCAAATCTCCTGCTTGCCGTTCTGCACGAGCTGCTAGAGACATCTTCTGTTGTCAGGATCTGGCCCTGCCACTCTCCTTCTCAAAAACCTTCCATGGCTCTCCGTGGTCCATGTGACAAAATCTAATTACTTATCCTGTCATTTCAGGTCCTTCAACAGGATCTAAAGAAGCCTTTGTGGCTACCCCTACCCCTTCTTTCCACGGATCTCTGTTGATAGCCAGCAACCACTTTGACACTCCTGCCCCGCCTTTTGGACTGCTTTCCTGTCCCTGAATGTATGTGGTAGGTTCTGGCTCAAGGGACTCCTCTCAGGGAATTCCTCTGCTTAGGAAACCTGGCCCACATCTCAAAAATCCTCTAAGGAAACAGCTCTTCTCTGTCCTTCTAAGTGGGTGTCTCTGTGTGAAGGCTCTGGTCTCTGAGGGGTATGTGGATTATTTGGTTGAGGCCTGGGGGATGAGATCAGCCCCTGAGGGGAGTGTTAGAGCTCTCCCCTGGAGAGGGAGGAGAGATACCATATCAAGAGTCTATACTGGGTCACTGGAGAAAATGGGAGCTGCAGAGTCAGGGGAAGGAACTCTGCTTTCCTGAACATGAGATACAGGAATGGTGGCTCAGAAAGGGAGACACTTGGGCAGCATCTTTTCCCCCCAACCAGAATCTCAGATGGCCTGGGACCAGAACCCAGGAGTGTGCTTCCTCGGTTGGCCCAATATTTGGATCTCCATGTTATTTAGTTAGGCATGGCCAATGCCTACATTCGTGCCAGCTGTTCCCTCTGCTAGAGCAGCCAGCCAAGCGGGCAGGAGGAGACTGAAATTCTGCCCTCTGCTTTCTAAACCATGGGCCTGGTGTAGGCTGCACCCACTCAGAGAAAGCACCCTTCTCTAATCTGTGTAAGGGCCCCATGTGGATGAGCATGGTGCTGAAGTGAGAGTCTCTGCTTGGCCAGAGTTCATACTCAGAAGGGCCAGCCTGAGGGGTCTCCCAGTTAACCCTGTGCCCCAACCCCAGGATCTGGGAGATCGTTCTCCTAGTTTTCGTAGAGAAAAAGAGAGTGTAGAGAGCTTAACCATCACAGAGTAAAAGACACTGAACTGAGTCCACAGCTGAGACTCAGACATGGACAGACCTACCATGAAGACCGAGGTCCCTAACGGCAGCCATGCTGGAGGAGAAAGAGTGAGGTTCCTGAGAAGGGACCGGACAGAACCACAAGGCTTGGAGTTTGGTGGGGCTATAGTTTCAGATACAGCACTAAGCTGGGCCTGACCCACTCCCAACCAGGGCCCCAGGAAGAGGAGAGCAGTGGTACAAATGAGGGACCCAGACACTCTGGGCCCATGGCTCTGCTAGGGGATACCCTCCTGAAAGAGCTGGTCACTAGAAGCAGGGGGTATTTCCATGCTGGGTCAACACAGGTAAGAGCAGCTGGGGTCAGCAGCCTGGTGGCCTTGGCAGCAGCACGTGCATCGCATGGAGGACAAGATGGTAGGAGCATAGAGAGCAGCTGTAATTACATGAGAGGCATCTCTACCTCACGCCCATCTACCCCATGCTTCCAATGCTGGAATTATTAGAGAGAAAGTGACTTTTTTCCAGAACTCAAAATCTCACAGTGCCCGGAGAGTGCTTGGGTTACACGTGTAAGCATTCCCAGAAGGTCTCCCAACTTCTTGGAAAGGAGGGTCCTGAAGAGGAGAATCAGAGGACCAGATCTGGGGGCTAATTTTTATAAAGGTTTGAGACCCGATACTTGGTATTTGTGTAGCTTTTATGTTTTGATCTTGGTATTTATGTAGCTACATGATGGGCATGAAAGGAAAGGCTGTGTGGGCAAGAATGAGCCAGGGCAATGATAGGGGAGCAGCTCCCACTGTGGCTTTGCCTGGTGGCAGTGGAGCTCAGCAGGAGCCACTGAGGGCAGTAGATCAAGGTCATACAGCAAATCAAAGGCTTTGCTTCCACTGCCCTTCCCTGCCTACAGGGCCTCTTGAGGCCATACTTGCTCTCCCAGGCTCCTGAACTTCTAGTTCATTTCCTTCTCATTTCCCCAACCATCTGGTCCTCCTGCCCCATTCCACTTTCAGCAGATGACATCACCTCCTACCTGACTCAGATGAGAGAAGGAATCAGACAGGAAGGCCCACCCCTTCCTGCCTCCAGTTTGCACTCCTAGCCTTACCAACAGCATCAGCAACAGACCCCTGGTCTCAAGCACCTTCTTTCCCCAAGCCGTGGCAAATATGGTCTCCCCCCGCCACCCCGCCCCCAGGGCACACCTGCTATCACCTGTCAAGGTGTTCTGTTGGCTCTTCCTGTCCCTTTTGATGTCCCCTTTCTGCTGGACCTTTTCAGCACAGTAGGCAAACAAGCTCTGGGGGCTCATGTAAAACAAGCAAATGAAGTTCCTGAACTTCACAGTTGTTCTTGAGATACTTCCCACCCATTCCCTTTCCTTGTCTGACTCCTTCCCTCCCCCTCTCCCCGCACAAACTCCTATCAGGTCTCTCTATAAGGCTTGCCAAGGTCGCCAGTGACTTTAATGTCATGAAGGGATTATTTTCAGGCCTCTCTTGACCTGACCTCCCAGCATGTAATAATGAAGTTCATTCCCTCCTTCTTGAACATGACTTTTCTCTATACTAACATGCTGTCTGGGTTTTCCTCACCCCCCCTCCACCATAGATGTTGCCTTTTGTCTTAGCTATTGCTGGCTCTCCTCTTTCTTCCAGTCTTTAGCTGTTGGCTTTCCTCAGGACTGGGTCCCGGGCCATCTTAGAACACCCACCCCTAGGGTACCATCCATAGCTGCCCATGTGTGTGACCTTCGCTAGGATCTCTGTTTTGAGTTCCACTCCAGCATTTCCAAATGCTCTCTTGACATCTCCACTTGGATGTCTCAAAGGCATTTTTTTAAAAGATTTTATTTATTTATTTGACACACAGAGAGAGATCACAAGTAGGCAGAGAATCAGGCAGAGAGGGGCAGGGGGTGGGGAAGCGGGCTCCCTGCTGAGCAGAGAGCCTGATGCAGGGCTCAATCCCAGGACCCTGAGATCATGACCTGAGCTGAAGGCAGAGGTTTAACCTACTGAGCCTCCCAGGCGCCTGTCTCAAAGGCATCTTAAATTTTAAAATCCGAATTGAACTCTTGATATTTCTTCCAAAATCTTTCTTCATCTTATTTTAGTAAACTGGCCTCCATTTTAAATACCAGAATTTCAATCAAGCCAACAAAAGTAAAAAAAAAAAAAAAAAAAAGAGAGAGAGAGAGAGAGAAAAGAAAAAGCTAAGTACATCAGGTTATTACACAGTTAGTTACTACACTAACTGCATTCCTTTATCAAAAGACAGATTGAATAAGTTAACTAATAAAAATACAGCCAAATGCTGTTTACAAGAAATACTCCCCAACAAGGTGACAAAGGAGAGTGAGAAGAAAGCCAATGGGCAAAGATACACCAAACAAATGCAAACAGAGAGGAAGCAGGAACAGCAATATTAATGTCAAACAAAGCTAACTTCCAGACCTCAAACATGAGCTGCTTGGAAATGAAGATATTCTCCCTTAAATTACTAGTGGATCAAAAATAAGTTCAAAACTGAAATTGCATATCATCTAGAAATGAAAAAGAGAACAGAGAGTGCCATGCAGAATTTCTGGGACACAGCTGTACTTAGAGGAAAAAATATAGCCTTAAATGCTTTTTAATATTAAACAAACAAAGAAAGGACTACAGCAATCTTGGTATTTAATCTAAGAAATCAGAAAGAGAACAAACTAAGCCAAAAGAATGTAGAAGGATATTACTAACAAAGTCAAGATCGGAAATTAATTCAATAGAAAAAAATAATTAAAAGAAAAATTAAAACCCAAACTTGATTCCTTGAAAAGACGCACAGAATAGGAAAAATTGGTTGGGGGAAAAAAAGGCAAAAATGTACAATATTACCCAACCATAAAAAAAGAATGAAATCTTGCCATTTGCAACAATGTGGTTGGAGCTAGAGAGTATTATGCTATGAGAAATAAGTCAGTCAGAGAGAGACAGTTACCATATGATTTCATTCATATGTGGGATTTAAGAAAGAAAACAATCGAATGCAGAGGAAAAAAAGAGAAACAAACCAGAGAACAAACTCTATAGAGAAGAAACTAATGGTCAGCAGAGGGGAGGTGAGTGGGGGGATGGGTGAAACAGGTGATGGGGATTAAGGAGGACCCTTGTGATGAGCACTGGCTATTGTATGAAGTTTTGGGTCACTGTATTGCACACCTGAAACTAGTATTATTCTGCATTTTAACTGCAATTTAACTAAAAATTTTAAAAAAGAGAGAAAAGAGATATATCACAGGTACAGAAAAGATTAAAGAATGATAACAATGTGTAAGCCTATGAAAATACATGTGAACCAAGAAGTGGATGATTTTCAGGCAAAGTAGAAAATTAATAAAATTGAGTGTAGAAGTTGAAATTCTGAATCAGCCAATAAACAGAAGAGATTTAAAAAGAAATGAAAACTCTGCCATTAAAATATCATAAGACACCATATGATCCAGCAATTCCACTTCTGGGCATATACCCAAAAGAACTGAAAGCAAGCTTTTGAAGAGATATTTGTACACCCATGTTCATGGGAGCATTATTCACAAAAGCCAAAAGGTGGAAGCAACTCAGGTATCTTTTGATGGGTGATGAATAATGAAAAATGTGTGTGTGTATATATAAATATATGCATTGTATATACATATATACATTATATATACACTTTGTGTGTGTATATATATACACACATATGTGTGTGTATGTATATATAAAATGAGATATTATTCAACCTTAAAAAGGAAGGAAATTCTGACACCTGTTACAACATGGATGAGCCATGAGGACAATAAGCTGAGTGGACTAAGCCAGGCACGAAGAGACAAATATCGCACAATTCTGCTTATAGGATGTACCTAGAATAGTCTGATTCATAAACATAAAAACCACCATTACTAGGGACTGGGGCGGGGAGAGAGAAATAGGGAGTTTTTGTTTAACGCGTGTAGAGTTTCAGTCTGACAAGATGCAAAGAATTCTGGAGCTTGGTTGCTCAACAATGTGAATGTGCTTAACATCACTGAACTTCACACTTAAAAATGATTGAACTGGTAAATTTTATGTTATGTGTATTTCACCATAGTTAGAAATAAAATACAAAATATCACAGGGCACAGTTTATATTAAAAGTGAGTTTTATATAATCTTTGAAAACAGATGATTTTTAATGTTATTTAAACTATTCCAGACAAGAGAAAAAGTTGGAAATCTTCCTAGTTTATTTTATGAGCTAGCATTTTCTTAATTCCCAAACGTTATAAAGATTGAATTTAAAAAGAAAGAAGAAATCACAGAGCAGTTTAAATGCAAAATCTGACATAAGATGTTAGCTAACTGGATATGGGAAAAGTAGCAAAAGAATAATATACCATGTAAGGAAGAGTTGCTTTTTTTTTTTTTTTTTAAGATTTTATTTATTTATTTGACAAACAGAGATCACAAGTAGGCAGAGAGGCAGGCAGTGAGAGAGGAAGGGAAGCAGGCTCCCTGAGGAGCAGGGAAGAGTTTATTTTTTAACACTGAAAACATCATTCAGCATCAGAAAATCTATCAATATAAGTCATGACATCAACAAATAAAGGGAATAAAATACAATTAGAGTAATGGATGCCAAAAATCACTTGATAAAATTCAGCAGTTATAACTAATTACATATTAAAACAGAAAGAAAGCTATTTCAATTTGATAGACCATTTACCAAAACCCAGTAGTAAATATATAAACAGTGACATTCAAAAGCTGTTTCCAGAAATTGGGAACAAGATGCTCATTATCATCACTATTATTCAACATATTTTAGAAATTCTAACCAATTCAATAAGACAAGAAAATGAACTAATCAGAATAAGTAACTGGCTTAAAACAGGATAAAAATATGTTTATTTACAAATAATGTGATTCTGTATTGAGAAAATCCAATAAAATTTAGGTCAAAAGCTATTAGGTTAATTAGGTCATGGGGGAAGGTAGCTAAATACAACCTAAATGGAAATATGTATATTTTTCCCTAAATGCAATGAGATACTAGAAATAACAATGAAGAAACTGACCATCTGCAATAGTGACAAAACTATAAAATATTCAGGAATAATTTTAAAACAAGAACCACCATCACAAAGTTAAAGATATTCTTTGAAGAAAACCATGAAATTATACTGAAGAATGTGTAACAAGATCTGAACATATAGTAAGACAGCCAGGTTTCAAAGACTTCTTCTCATAAACAGTGAATCCTCTCAAAATTAATATATATAGGTTTAATGTAATTTTGCTTAGAATCCCAAATAAAAATATTTTTAGAACTGCTAAAAATTCCAATTTGAAAAACATTTGAAAAATAAATATCTGAGGAGCGCCTGGGGGGCTCAGTGGGTTAAGCCTCCACCATCAGCTCAGGTCATGATCCTAGGGTCTTGGGATGGAGCTCCTCATCACATGGGGCTCTCTGCTCAGCAGGGAGCCTGCTTCCCCCCTCCTTCTCTCTGCCTGCCTCTCTGCCTACTTGTGATCTCTCTCTCTCTGCCAAATAAATAAATAAAATCTTAAAAAAAGAAAAAGAAAAGAAATATGTGAGGCTAGTTAAGAACACATGAAAAGAAATACTAGTTGGAGAAAACTTGTGTTCTTGGATAATAAATCACACTACCAAGCCACTGTGATTTGAGTGGTAAGGTGTGAACCAGGGAGAGATAAGTAGGTCAGAGGAACAAAGAGCCTAAAAATAGATCCAAATATAGAAAGGACTTTAATATGTGATAAAAGTTGCATTTCAATTCATCAGAGAAAAAATCAATAAATGGTACTACCATCTAAATAGACATTTTTCAAAGGAAGATATACACATAAGCCAGTAAGTACCTGAAAAGATGCTCAATATCATTGGAAATATGCATCAAATCATGATAAGATAGCATTTCACATTCACTAGGAAGCTAGAATTAGAAAGTCAGAGAATGGGGTGCCTGGGTGGCTCCGTTGGTTAAGTATCTGCCTTCTGCTTTAGGTCATGATCTCAGGGTCCTGGGATGGAGTCCCACATTGGGGCTTCTCACTCTCCTTTGCCCCTTTTCCCCACTCATGGTTGCTCACCCTATCTATCTATCTATCTATCTATCTCAAATAAACAAAATCTTAAAAAAAGAAAGTCAGGCAATAACAAATGTTGGTGAAGATGTGGAGAAATCAGAACTCCCACATTGTGGGTGGGAATGTGAATGGAGCAGCCACTTTGGAAAGCAGCTTGCTGTCTCCTCAAAAGTTAAACACAGAACCACCATAGGACCCATCAATTCTACTCCGAAGTATATAGCCAAGAGAATGAAAAACATACACCTATTCAAACATTTGTACAGTAATGTTTGTGGCCGTAATATTTATAATAGTCAAAAGAGGGGGGGAAAACAAATGTTCATCAACTGGAAAATGGATATTATTCAGCCATGGAAAGCAATGGAATACTGGTAATGCCACAAGATGGATGAACCCTGAAAACATGCTAAATGAAAGAGAACAGTCACAATAGTACATTCCTATGAAATGCCAAGAATAGGCAAGTCTGTAAAGACAGGAAGCAGATGAATGGATGCCAGGGACTCCGAGTTACAGGGGGTGACAGCTAGAGGGTTTGAGGTTTCTTTTTGAGGGGATGAAAGTGATCTGAAATTGATTGTGCTGAATTCCCTACCTGTGAGTAGACTAACACGTGTTGAATGGGTGAATTTTATGGTATGTGAGTTATATCTCAACAAAGTCGTCTTAAAAAATGGTGCTGCCATATCGGTTATCTACCTGGAAGAAACAAAAGAGGTCTCTACCCACTAAATATAAAGGTTATGGTCCAAATCAGTTAGAGATTTTAACATAAAAGTGAAACAATGAAAATGTTAGAAATGTTAGGGGGAAAACTGAATGGATTTGGATAATATAAATGAATTTGGTGGACACCTGCAAAACCAACAAAAGGAAAGACACACTTGATTTGATTTTTAAAAACTTCAATGGCAAGAGATGCCATAAACAAAGAAAAAAGACAATGATATACCAGGAAAATATTTGCAAAGTGTGTAACAGTGAAAGGGAAAATATGCAAAGAATATACAAAGAATTTCTCAACATTGTAAAGAAAAAAGACAAATGCCCAAGAGAAAAATGGAAAAGGGGTATGAACAGGCCATTCTGGGAGGAAGAAATCTAAATGGCCAAAAAGGATCTTTTCCTTATTATTAGCTGGGAAAAGGCAAATTTTTTTAAAGATTTTATTTACTTATTTGACAGACAGAGATCATAAGTAGGTGGAGAGACAGGCAGAGAGAGAGGAAGGGAAGCAGGTTCCCCGCTGAGCAGAGAGCCTGATGCGGGGCTCCATCCCAGGACCCCGGGATCATGACCTGTGCCGAAGGCAGAGGCTTTAACCCACTGAGCCACCCAGGTGCCCCAGAAAATGCAATTTAAAAAATACATATTTTATTTATTTATTTGTCAGAGAAGGAGAGAGAGAGGGAGAGCACAATCAAGAGGAGTGACAGGCAGAGGGAGAAGCAGGCTCCCCACTAAGCAAGGAGACGAATGTAGGACTGTATCCCAGGACCCCAGGATCATGACCTGAGCTGAAGGTCGATGGTTAAATGATTGAGCCACCCAAGCCTCCCACAGGAAAATGCAAATTAAGCAAAATTTGCTTTCATTACCTTAATTCATCAGATTGGCAAAAAGTTTTTAAAGAGTAAAATGGTCAGGTCTGCTAAAATATTGGGAAAATGGCTAGTTTCATTT
>NW_028133616.1:0-27149 GCF_964662115.1 Mustela nivalis
AACTCACACTGCCACCCAAGAAGCCCCCGCCCTCCTGTACCCAGGCCTATTGCCGGCTGGGCGGGAGTGGTGGGCTTACAGACCCAGCCCCCGCTCTGTCCACGAGAGCATCACAGACCGAGGCCAGTGGACCTCCTGCTCCCTCTGCACAAAGTCCAGGCTCCTATAGGGGCTTCCACAGCGGGCAGGATTCTCTTCCAGACTCCGGTGGCTCCTAGAAGCTGTATTCTTTTTTGGTACATACGGAAAAGGTAGTTTTTCTTTCTTTTATGTATATCATATATATATATACAATGCGCTTGTGGACAAGGGGTCAGTATTTTTATGGACTGGGGGAGTGGGAGCCACCTTGTGGACCATGTGCTGTGACACGGCCTACAACACGTGTCCTCTGGGGGACTCACTTTGAGGGCAGGAGACAAGGTCCAATGGTCTGAGTCGCAAGGCTGCCAGGGGGAGAGCAGAGACCTCAGTTCCAGATCCAGGAGCTCCTGCAGAGCCCCCGGAGCAGGGCCCCGTGTCCCCACTCCACAAAGAGCCCCCGGTGCAGGGCCCCGTGTCCCCCTGCACAGAACCCCCAGCACACGGCCACGTGTCCCCACCCTGCGCGGAGCTCCTGGCGCACAGCCCCATGTTCCCCTACACGGAGCCCCTGGCCCTGGTGGACCCGTCCCCAGTTGCAGAGGCAGAAGCTCAGAGAGATGGGGGACCGGCCACGGTTGCAGAGCAAGCAAGAAGCTGGGCGCGATGGACTTGTGTATGTGTGAGTGTGTGTGAGTGTGATTGTGTGTGAGTGTGAGACTGTGTGAGTGTGTGTGTGCACAACTGTGTGTGTGAGTGAGTGTGAGAGAGTGTGTGTGAGTGTGTGAGCTCCTCGTTGTGCTGTTCAGCCTGTGATGCCTGCGGCTGTTCTCGGGCGATTCCTGAAACCTCAGAAAACAACTGAAATCCGGCCATCCGTGGGAAGTCCTCCGAGATTCAAGCTGAGCACACGGGTGGTCGCTGAGGCAGCGCAGTGAAGCCCTCCGGTTTACGGTCGTGGAGAGAGCCTGGAGCGCTCCGCAGGAATCTCAGGGTGAGCCTCCACCCTCGCGGGAGCCCATGAGGACCCGACGACTCGCCCGAGTCCAGCCTGCTCCGATCTGCGCGTGAGCGGCACGGACGGGCGCGGAAATGCCCGGGCGGTGGGATTTGGCCTCTGGCTGAATGCTAGTGGTCAGCAGGTGCTTCTGGTCCCAAAGGCTGAGTGGGGGAGCGGCCGCATATTCAGGAGCTGTGCCTGTTGGAAGTGCGGCTTCAGCTTCTGCCTGTGGCCGTGCCCTGCCCACTGGCCCCCATGACCATGGCGAACTGCCAGCATTATTCAAATAGGAAAAACAAACTTTAAATAGGAACACTGAAAGACTCAAACTCTGCTCATTTCCAACACTAATGTTTTGAATGCCATAAATAAATAAAATGTGTTCAAATTTGCAATAGCGATCCTCAGGGTGAAATTGACATTTAGCCAAAGTGGTAAGGATATTAAAATCGATAGATTATGAAAGAGAAAGCCCTCAGTAAATATTTTCCTGTGGAAATCCTGTCTTTGGGTTTATAATGCTGAAATAGCGGAAAGGTTAGATTTGCATATGGGTAGGGCCGGACGGGATCCAGGAGCCAAGGCTGCCCGTCTCCACTGGTCCCTTCATAGCTCCCTTCACGGCGCTTGCTGGCCCCGGCCCTGACCATGGTAAATACGGGGGAGTGTCCTGGTGTGTGGGTTCCGGGCGCTCCAGAAGCAGCACCCCGGGAGGGGGTGCGGCTGACCGTGCTCTCCTGCCAGACCGGGCAGCCGAAGGACCCTCCCAGCGGCACGGAGCCGGCGCGCGCCAGCCTGGCTCCGAGAAGCCCCGCTACGTGGGGGATGAACTTCCACGGCTCCGTCTCGGCGTCCCCTGCGTGTCGGTGGACGGGGCGCCTCTAGGTCTCGTAATGATTCCTGTTTGCTGACAATGGCAATCAAGCCTCATTAATTTCAGAGTCCAACTGCATAATTCAGATTAGCCGACTATTCAGTTATTCTCATTCTCAGATCATCCAGAGGCCAGTAACAAATTTGAAGGAAGTCTTGAAAGAGTAAACAGCCCTTTCTGTCACCCACATGGCAGAGGAAGTGCCCGACCGGAGTGGGAGGACCTGGGCAGGGAGCCTCTCTGCGTGCTGCCGGCCTGTGGAAGAGGCGTCTGCAGTCACCCTGCTGGCCCCGGTTCCAGTTCTCTGCACAGACCCGTGGCTTGCTGCCTCTGACGTTTCTGGATGACCAGGGGCCAACCCTGGCCAGAGGAAGACGCGAGGGCTGAGGTGTTGCTCTGGGGCTTGCCCTGCTGTCCACAGTCGGCAGGGAGCTCAGTGAGGGCCTCTTGGGCCCCGGGGGCGGCAGGCCAGGTGTGCTTTGGGGAGCATTGAGCGCACCGCGGTTGACAGGTGCCAGCAAGAGACTGGCCACAGGTGGCTCCTCAAGGGGCTTGCTGTGGCTGAGTTCCCTGCCCGGGCATTCCAGTAGGACCTGGCATGGATCCCAAGGCCAGCAGGGACGGTATGTTGGCAGACACTGCATTTTCCAAAGACGTCTGTGCCCATGTCGCCCATCCTGCCAGCCCTCTTACCACGAACCCCCGAGTGCCTCCCATGCAGCGGTTGGCTGTGTGTCCTCTCCTTGGACACTGTCCCAACACATAGAACAAGGAGGCGACGCTGGCATGTGACCTCTGAGCAGTCCCTGATGCCATGACCTGTGTCTTGGTCCTGGGGTGCTCCCTCTTGGAACCCAGGCAGGAGAAACCCCATAGAGCCCCCAGCTGCACTGCCCAGCTCCTGCTGTGGGGGCCAGAGGGGTGGCGTCCCCTCTGAGCCCTGCTCAAACGGCAGGTGCATGAGCAGAATAGAAGCCCGTGTTGTTTGGAGCTGCTGGGTTTCGGAGCGGCGTGTTAAGGGCACGCAGACGGAGGTCGGGTGTTACAGACCATGGCTGGACCATGCGGGCTTGAAGGTCCTTGAAGTCCTTGTGACCCAGAGTCAAATCCTGTGGTTGCTGCTTACCAGGGGCCTGGCTCGGAGCAGTATGTAGCCCTGATTTCCTCTTCTCTACAACAGGAGTCGAGCCTACACCACGGGGTGGTTTCGGGGGGATGACACAGCGGTGTAAGGTGCCCGAGGGTGTCCCGGACACTCCCTGCCTGGCCCCGAGTGCCAGCGGCCGTTATTTGTGCCCAGACACGGAGTTCCTTAGACACGACACGGAAGCGCACCTGTCACTCCCTTGCATGAGGGTGCAGCTGTCTGGGGTACGTTCCCACACGGTTCGGCAGGTGCGTGGGTGCTGAGGATGCATTGAGGCAGAACGTCCTGAAACACTTCCCTGAGTCAAGTGCTTTCCTGGAATCCCCCGTGACCCTGGCTAACGCGACTGCGAAGGTGCCGGTCCGGCCCGTGGCTCTCCCAGCGCTGGGTGCCCTTAGGGAGCCCGGCTGTCAGCTGCAGAGCCGAACCCGCCGGGAAGCTGCCACTCTGACTTGACTTCATGTGGCTGCACGGATGCCGCGTCCCCCCTGGGACCCGGAGCCAGTCTCAGGGAGAAATCACACACACGTGTCCTGCTCGACGCAGGTTGCTTTTAGTGAAAGCATCGGTCGGCATTGGCCGAGTTATACTGTTCTCTTGATCTTTCCTCGCCTTTAAGGTGTTATTACTTTTCTGTTTGGAAGACAGTGTCTCTGGGTTCAGCACGTTTGGGCTTCTCGTGTTGTCTGCAGGTACGTGGTCCTACGTCGTGGGCTATGCGTCTGCTCACGGTTCTCTGACCTTGGGTTCCTTTCTCTCTGGTTTCCTCCTCGGGCCACATTATCTTGTGACCGTGGACACGACCGTCACTGGGAGTGGCCTGGATGCCTGAGGATGAGGTTCGGTCTTCCTCATCTGGGCAACCGTAGTGTTAACACAGGCACACAGCGTGCCCCAGTCAAAGGGTGCGTTTGTCCAGGGGGGCTTTGTAGGGCACACAAGGCTTCTGACGTGCTCCCAAGGGAAGCTGGCGTGGAACTGGAAACGTGTTTGCCGGAGCTGTCGCAGGGAGAGGCCAGCTGTGTCTGGACCGGCTCGGGAGAAGCCACCGTGGAGACAGTGTCCCATGCATCTCCCCTTTGATCGCCTCCCTATGTCTGTCCCCGGGGGTAAAGAATAAATCAAAATTTATTGAGCAAGGCACTACCGAACTATTACGATGAAGAAGACAACATCCTGTAGAACAAAGCCCGTCCTACAAACAGGACATACAGAACACCGTGTGATAGGTGGTGGCCGACATTTCTCAAGGACTCGGCGCTGTCCTGGGAGGCAGTTACTCTATTACCCTGCTCTGCAGATGAGCGAGCTCGGAATGAGAGAAGTCAGCCGCCCTGCCAGGGGCACACGAGTCCCGGATTCACACAAGAGCCGTCAGACCCCAGGGCACGTGCTCAGCTGCCGTCCGGCCTCAGGAGAGGCGGGCAGGGCAGAAAGGACAACGAATGATGCAGGCAGGTGTGTGGCTTATACTTTCAGACCAAAACAAGCCCCTGAGCCACAAAAAGGCAAACACAGTCACCGAGGGAGGAGGCGGGGAATGTGAAATTCTGCCTTTTACACAAATTTGGGTTTCATGACTGTCTTCCCTGTAGTTCGGGGAGCAAACCACCCCTGGTAATTGGAGAAGAGGACTTTGCAGGGGGAGGGAGAGCCACCTGGGGACGCCTGTTGGTCCAGAGACCCCTTCCTCAGTCCCCGGAGTCAGAATTTCAGGCCCTGGCGACGCCCGCAAGCTACTCAGGGACTCAGATGTGCAGTGGAGCTCGAGGGCAGCGTGAGCAGGGTTCTCTCCTCGGCCGAACTCCGCCCGCGCGAGCCGAAACGAGGCCGTCACCCAGTCTCAGCGGGAGCGGAAGCCCCCACCCTCCCCTCAATCCCCGACCCCATTCCTCGTCCCCAGCACCCCAGCTGATGCCTGACCGCCTGGCCTGTGCTCAGCCGGGGTCGCGTTAGGTCGTGTAGCCAGGACCCCTTCACCTCTGCTGTTTCCGCTTTCTGATTTCCATGCACTGACCCGCCTGCTCGGGGGCCGTGACCCCCACTTCCCAGGCCGTCACCTCCCGGTAGGGTGTGACACCTGGAGCCGGCCTGCGGGCAGCGGTGGGGAGGGACGGCTGGGCCGGGGTTGGGAACGGACCACCTCTCCCTACAAGAGCTTGGACACGTGCCACGAAACATCAGCCCGTCTCACCGTCCCGCGGTCTCTGGTCCCTCGGCGGCCCCCACCTGTACCCCATCACTCCTGTTGGTCTCTGCAGGCCTCACCCTGCCCATGGCCACCCAGTGACCTCCACTGAATTCAGCTTCTCAAGGAAGACCGTGACCCGTGTGCCTCCCGTGCACGTGCGGAGCCCACCACGCAGATCCAGGGGCATGACGGTGAGGTTCCCTCCACTGCTGGCTCCCCAAGGGAGTGGGCTCTAGCTGTGGGTCAAGAAGAGAGCTCGTAGCCAGTGCGCGGGACGACCTCTCTTACGTACAGCGGGACAGATGCGAAGAGACAGGGTTGGGCCTGGTCACACCTGCAGATACAGTTTTACTGACATGAAGGCACTTTTTGTTATGTATGGTTGGCATTTTTAAGTTCTACATGATTAGTTACATTAAGAAGAAACAGTCTAGGGAAAATGAAGACAATAATTCTTTAAAAGAAAGGCTCTGCATAGTAAAAAGGGGGACGGTTCTAGGAATGGCTCATGGTATGTGCAGAGCAAAGGCTTAGCAATGTCAGGAGCTGACCTTGTTTTGTTTCCCTGTGTCAGACAAATATGTTACAGTTTCTGCTTTCTGCTGTTTATTTTGTGAATTTGCCTTCTGGCTCCGGCGCACCTTCAGCGGCAAGTGGCTGGAGGCTGGCGGGACTCAGTGGCGGCGTGGCAGGCAAAGGGCCCCTCTTCTGGCGGGCCGGAGGGGAATGGTGCAGACCCTGTGGCCCCCCACTGCCCAGCCTGGCAGCCAGGGACCGGGGGCAGCGGGATGAATGTTTTGTGGGTGGGCAGCCCAGACTGACACAGCTGGCTCAGCCAGTCGGGGCTCAGATTGGAATCACAGCCACATGTTTGGATTCTGGCTCCTGCGTTCGGGCTCTTAGCCACAGCATGCCTTGCAAGGCCTGCTTACCAACCGAGGGTTTCAGAGAAGCCACAGAGAGAGGCGACATGTCTATGGTTTTGATAGTTGAGGGCTGAGGGTTATGTGCACAGATATCTCTGCTCCTGCTTATTGATCAAGTGCATGTGTAGCTATTCACAATTACCTAAATTTTATATGGCCACGAATCTGTTGTACGTATTAACCGTGGTTACTGCTTCAACAGTTGACTTCAGATTGGAAGACAAAAGGACGTAGGAAGTCAACTGCAAATGCGCTGAGAAACGTCGTGTTTCTGGTTTTCTTAAACCCGTGACTTCTGACGTACTCAGGAAGATACTTTGCATCTGGGTTTAATTAGGATCTTGAAAATGTCATTTGCGTGCTAATAGGGTGCTAACAGATGAGGTCCTCTGTTTGGGGTTGATTCATGGTCGTTTGAGTTCATCGGGATTTAATAAGACGTGAACGGTAAGAGCCATTTCAGCGCACCAAGAAAAGAAGATTCACAATGGAAAAAGTAGTTGTTCCATAAAGGAAGTAATGGTTACTTTCCTGGCTTTTGTTAAATTCAAGTAGAGTTTTAGTTATGATAATAAAGTAATTATTATTACTAAATAATGAAGTATCCTAATTCTTGCTTTGTAATATCACCATTGACATCAGTGTCATACTCACTTATGAATGACAAAAAGGACAAACTCCAAATGCCCTTGTCTGATGACTCCCCCCCGCCCCCGTTCTTTCTTTATCCTGAAAATAGGTTCTGGAGAGGAGAAACGGAGTAGATGAAAATTGCTATATAATTTCAAATAGCACATGTAAGGCAGTGACAAAAGCCAGGACTTGGCCATCATTGTGTGTTTACTCAAGCTCGCAGATGTACTCAACACCACAGAGACACATACGTCCCAGCCCTTTTTACTACACATAGCCAACAGGAGAGAGATGGCCCAGAAAATGCTTGTCCTCTCAGGTGAACGTCAATGAACAAGAAAGGCATTGCCCCCATGCCTTGGTCTCAGTGCTACTATGTGCACACCTGTGACCTGGACTCCATTCTGTCACACTCCCTGGAACCAAATCTGGCAGCTTGTACTCGTTGGCCAGTGAAGGCCTTTCCCACTGAAGTGGGCCCTTACACTCTGGAAGAGGTGACTGTTCATTCAAACGTATAGACACCAAAGCAAGGCTACAGGTACACAAAAACATTTCTAGTAATTAACCTCAAAGGAGTGGAGGCCCACAGATTTCCTGACAATTCAAAATAATGGTTTTAAAGAAGCTCACTGAGCTACAAGAGAACAAAGATAGACAACTTGATGAAATTGGGAAAACAGTACATGAACAAAACAGTGAGTTTGACAAAGAGATAGAAATAAAATGGAACCGAACAGACATGCTGGAGTGGACGAACACAATGACCATTATGAGAAAAGTGCAGCAGGGACCTTCCACTGCAGACTTGATCAACCAGATGGAAGTCCCTGTGAATTCAAAGAAAAGGCATTTGAAATTATCCCATCGGAGAAGAAGAAACAAAAGGAGAATGCAAAGAGTGAAAAAAGGTTTATAGGATGCCTTCAAAGGAACAAAATATGTATGTGAGAGTCCAGAAGCAGAAAAGAAAGAAAAAGAGGCAGAAAAGATATTTAAAGAAATAATGACCAACTCATCCCCCTCCCCAGTCTAGGGAAGGAAATAGACATCCAGATTCAAGAAGCCATAGGGTTCCAAATGGGTTAGACATAAAGAGGTCCAAATGGAGACACATTGTAATTATATTGTAGAAATCAAAGACAAAAAGAATTTCAAAGGAGCAAGAGGAAAGTGACTCATCACATACAGGGGAACACCCACAAGACTGTTAGTAAATTTCTCAGTAGAAACCTTGCAGACCAGAAGAGAGTGGGTGAGATATTCAAAATACTGAAAGAAAGAAAAAAAAAACCAAACCAAGTACTATCCCTGGCAAACGATCCTTTAAAATGTGAAGAGATAAAGACTTTTCCCGACAAACAAAAATTGAGGGAATTTATCACCCCTAAGACCCGCCTAACAAGAAATGCTGAAGAGAGTTATTCAGATTAAAACCAAAGTGCTTCAGATAGCAGCATGAAAACACATGAAGGCGTATGTCTCACCCCTGAAGGCGAACAGGGTAGACCCGCCAAAGACAGAATATGAAACACTGTAATGGGGTGAATGATTTTGTATGCGACCAAAGTGAAATTTTACCCACTTAACACAGCTCTAACTTCAAGATATTTTACGCATGTCTTGAGGCAACCATAAAATAATTATAATAGGTATACAGTAGATAAAGAGAAAAAAATTAATGCACATCGTACAAAAAAAAAAGTCAGGTAACAGAGGAAGACAGCAAGAGAGGAGCAAAGGAACAATAACAAAAAAACTACAAACCAGGTTGAAAACAAATAATAAAATGGCATAGTAAGTCCTTTCCTACCTGTGACTACTCTGAATAGAAAATGGAATAAACTCCCCAAACAAAAGGCTCAGAGTGGCTTACGTAAACACACAGTGCGCAGTGATATGCTGCCTCCAGGAGTCCCCCTTTACGCTAAGGACACCCAGGCCGAGACACAAGGGAGGGAAAAGGTGTCCCCTCCCAACGGCAACCAGAAAAAAGGAGAGGTGGCTCGCCTCTGCCAGACAAAGTAGTAAGTTGCCAAAAACTGTAATAAAAGACAAAGAAGGCCGTTACACAGTGATGAAGGAATCAACCCAAGAGAAGGACTCAACAGGCATAACCACGTCTGCACCCAGTGTCGGAGCACCCAGATATATAAAACAAATATTTACAGACCTGAAGGGGGAGATCGACCTCAGTACAGCAGAGTAGGAGACGACGATGTATTAATGCTGCTGCTGCTGCTGCTGTGTTGTCATAGAAATGGGAAATAGCAGGAGACTGTTATTTCCAACAGTGGACAGACTATCCCGACGGAAAGTCAATCAACAGGTGGCTCGAACAACAGTGTCGGCCAAGAGGATCCAACAGGCATGTACACAGCCTGCCAGCCCCAGGCTGAAGAATACACATTCGTCTCGAGCGCACAGTGACCATTCTCCACGGGAAATCATGTATTCGGTCACCCAACAAGTCTTAACACATTTAAGAATATAGAAATCATTCCAAAGTCTCTTTTGCAACCACAATGGAATAAAACTGAATTTTTTTTTTTAGAAGAGGGAAAATTCAGAAATAAATGGAAACTAAAGAACACATTCTTGAGTAACCATTGGTTCAAAGAAGAAACGAAATGGGAATTAAAAGTATCTTGAGACAAAAACAAAAGCACAGCACACGAAAACTTCTGGGACGCAGCGCAGCCTGAACTAAGAAGGAAGGTGATAGCAATAAACTCTACCAGCGGAAGAAGAAAGGTCTCGCACACAGCGCCTGACTCGACACCCCACCTGGGAAAGGACAAACTGAGACCGAAGTGGGGGGAAGGAAGGGGTAACACAGAGTAGAGCAGGAATTAATCAAATAGAAAATAGAAAACAAGAGATAAAAAAACACGTTTTCAGATCCGTTTTGGTTTTGTGAAAAAGCCACAAAACTGACAAATCTTCAGCGAGTTTCACTGAGAAGGAGAGACTGAAATAAATAAAGTTAGAAATGAAAGAGACATTAGGGTGTGTGCCTCAGAAGTGAAAATGCTCCCAAGAGGCTCCACAAACAATTATATGGCAACAGATTGGATAATGTAGAAGAAATGGATGAATTCCCAGAAACCTGCAACCTACCAAAATGGAACGAGGAAGCTGAATGCCTGGAAAGACCGAATAACAACATGTGTCGTTGTTGTAACAAACACAGAAATTGAATCAGTAACAAAAAGTCTCTGAACTCTGTGTCAGTTAAAAAAAAAAAATTCTCAACAAAGAGAAGGTCAGGACCAGATGGTTTCACTGGTGAATTCCGCTAAATGTTCAAAGAAGAATTAATACCAGTTCTTTTGAAAGTCTTCCAACAGATGGAACAGGAGAGGACACGTGAGCCTCATTTTATGAGGCCGAATCACCCAGATACCAAAGCCAGACACCGCGAGAGAGGAAGACGGCGGACCGGTGTCCCTGAACACACCGGCAAGGATCCTCGATAAACACTAGCAAACCCAAACCAACAGCACGTTAACAGCGACACTGACCCAGCTGGGGCACAGGGTGAGTCCTCTTCGATGTGGCGCTACAAGTCCCGGCCAGAGCAGACGACAAGAGACGGAAGCGAAAAGCGTGCAGACCGGAAAGGAAGGGGGAGACCCGTCCCCGCGGTCTCCTTGTTCGTGTTGTCGTCACGTATGTGATGGAAACGTCAGCGTCACGCGTGACGTGTCGACACAGCCTCTCTCAGCCGGGTGATGGTTCAGGTTCAGAGCCAGTGTGGAACCAAGGTGGCTTGTTGGGGTGTACCCTGGTGTGAGCGGCAGTTGGGTTTTTATTGGGTTTGGTCTCGAGCTGAGAGGGGTTGGGGAGGAGCGCCACGGAGAGATGACCGCGGAGCTGGAGTGTGATGTCAGGGAGAGGGCTCGGTCCTGCCTTGGCCGGTGCTCTCGCGGGGCGGGGAGGCTGGTGGGGCCACGGACCTGCTCGCCGCGGGGTCTGCCGGGCTCTGCACGCGGCACGCGGTCTGCCCCCGCCTGCGGTGGACGGGAGTAGGGTCCCACCAGCCGCCCCTACGCCTGGAGTGCGGTTAGCGGCGCTCAGAAAGAAGTGTTTCTCCGTTGCGGGAGCTCAGGGGCTGTACAGAAAGACCGCGTCTGCGTTAGGCACGGGCTGGTGGGTGCGATGCCTCTGTGACCTTCCCTGGGGGAGTCACTTTAAGGCCATTAGCCCGACTGCCTCAGAACAGGCTCCAGAGCCCCGTGACTGCTGCCCGCCGTGAGCGGGGCGGGGGGTTTCCTCTCCCCGGGGAAGCTCGCTGCCACAGCAGCCCCCAGGACCGGCCGCTCCGGCCGAAGACGCTTGGGCTGGGAAACAGAATGTGACCGAAAATCCCCACCACAGGGCCTTTGGTCGGCAGCCTGCAGGAGTTGCTTCTTCCTTCCTCCGCTCCCTTTCTTCCTTTCTTCAGTTCTTAAGGTTTTATATTTATTTATTTGACCCAGGGATGGAGGGGAAGAGCAAACACAAGCAGGAGGAAGCAGGCTCCCCACGGAGCACGGAGCCCAATGCGGGGCTCGATCCCAGGACCCTGGGATCGCGACCTGAGCCGAAGGCAGAGGCTTAACTGAGCCGCCCAAATGCCCCTGGTTGTTTTATATTCTATCAGACGTAACATTTACATTCCCCGGCTTTCTCACATACATTAGTGAATGAATTTTTGTTGCAATAAAATGTTTAGGGAAAAATAGAAAACATAAATTACTTCTTCAGGATCAATACCCATCCCTTTGTGAAGACTGCTTATCCCCCTAATTAGGCAAAACGCTTTTGATCTGAGGCCAAGCTCTGGTTCTTCTCTATGAAGACATTTTCTCCCCAAATCCCAATGCACTTAGAAACTTGGTAGTTCCCCCCCAACCCCCAGACACAATTACTGTTTGGCTCACACACATTGTGCCCAAATTCAAGATGGCCTGCGTAGGTCTCCGGCCATGCGGCGAGGGCGTCTTTCTGGGTCCTGTGAGTGCACCCCAGGATGCCACACGTCATCTCCCTGTGGTGTCGTGTTTCCAGGAGGAGCTGACTCGGGTCCGCGGTCTGTGGCTCACTGGCAGGACGTCCGCAGCCCCCAAGCAAGAGCCCGATCCCCGAATAAGGGTCCTTGTTAAGGGCACACACTGCCACGGGAAGAACTCCTGGCTTTGCCTCACTGACTTGCGGGGTGAGCCAGTATGTTGCTAAGATACCGACATGCTTTGACGGAAAAGTTGAACCTTTTTGTAAAAGTCTGTCACATCCAGAGAAAGGAGGTGGGGGGCTTTCAAAGCAGTTTTCCTTTTCACGAGGCCGGTTTTCTCTTCTTCCCTGTCTGTCTTCTCCCGCGTTTAAAAAGCCATTAACAGGTCTTGGGAAGCAGATCTGGTCTTTGCTGTGAGCACCTAGGGTTTCCCCTTTGCATTTTAAGGGCAGTCCTGGGAAGGCTTGGACTCGCCAGACAATCTGTTGAACCGATGGACGTCTGTCCGGCTTCTGATAAAACCAAAACTAATTTAGTTATTTTCTTGTTTATACTCCGCTGCCTTCGACAAAGCTTCTTCCGGAGACGCACATCTTCATCCTCTGCTCCTCTGGTTTGTCATCTTTTTCTTTTTCTTTTTCCTTTTTTTTTTTCTTTGTTTTGCAACTGACAAGGGGGAAAAACCCGACATCAACCTTGGAAGATGACAATGCATTCAAGACTTTCCCCCTTCAGGTCTGATAAAAATCTTGCCTAAAACCATGTCCAGCCTTTGCGGTGGGAAGTGCACATGGTTCCGCAGCCCGCGCGACAGACTTTCCTCACTGACGCTTCGCAGTGTCGCTCGGCTGCGTCTTTCCTGAACCATAAATGCGAACACAAGACGGGATCTGTTGCTCGGGCGGGGGGCACGGAGCTGGGGGTCCGGGGCCAGCGGAGGGAAGGGCTCACAAAGGGAGAGTCGCAGTGTGTACTCCAGAGCAGCGTCCCAGGGAGAGTCGCAGTGTGTACTCCAGAGCTGCGTCCCAGGGAGGACTGCAGGGTGGGGTGAGCTGCTGAGAACCGGCTGCATCGGGCAAAAATGGATTTTTCTCGATGGGGAGGAGTGTGTGTCCCGCTGTTGAACACGAGCGGCTGCTGATGTGATCAGTGAGGTGTGCTTGCGGTCCCCGCTGTCCCCCGCTGTCTCCCACTGTCTCCCGCTCTCGCCCACTGCCCAAGGGCTCTCGCAGCATCTGCCGTGGGCGATTGCATCTGTGGGGTCCACTGTGGAGCTGGGCCATCAGCAGCGCGTGTAAGACGAGAGACCAGGATGGGAGCCGGCGGCGGGCGCGCACATGAGTGACGGCTTTGGTCACTTCGTCCTACTCGGGGTCTGAACGCGCCATCCTTCCTGGCGATGCCGTCGCTAGCCACAGCGAGCACATTCTTGGGGGGGTGAGCTCATCTGCAAACATAACCGATGAGGTCTTCAGCTTTCTGGGGAGACGCGTGCGGAGGCCTGACATCCTGCTTTACAGCGAGCTGCCAGTGTGCTCTTCAAGATCCTGTCGCCAACAGCCCAGCCCGGGACGGTTTTCCTCGGCTCCGCCTCCCTCGGCCCGCGCGCGCCGCTGTCTCCGCACCCAGCCCCGCGTGCGCCGGAGGAAGCTTCGCTGCTCTTCTTTCTCCCGTGGCAGCCTCTAGGCTTTGTGGAGTTCGTTGTGACGCCGCAGACGGCCTTCCGCACCGCCCCTTCCCTGGCGCGCCTTCCCCTCCACCACGCGGCCGCCCCTTGGTAGCTCGACCCCATTCTGACGGACGTGTGCGCCGGGGCGGGAGCGGGTGGGTCTCAGCCCTGCCTGCATATTCTGCCCTCCCGGGGAGGTGTAAGACACCCCAGTGCTGAGGCCCAAGCCTAGACCGATGATGACAGAGTGCCCGGGGCAAGGCCGGGACTTGGCCACTTTCAGAAGCAGGTTCCGGTGGGCAGAGAGAGCAGAGAGTCCCCGTGGAGCGGGACGTAGCTCACCGTCGTGTCCGCCCGCAGCATTCTGACCGTCGTCAGCAGGTGTGTGTCTCTCATTTCCACGAGCTCAACTTCAGCGTCCTTGAAGGCCAGCATGCCGTCTTTCCGTGTGGGCCTCACGCAGAGCCCGCCACCGCGACGGGCCGGTTAGCGGGGACTGGGGAGCACGGTGTGACGTGACAGCGAGGGAAATCACAGGCGTGACAGTCCGGGGGGTGACCTCCACGTGCGTCCAGGTCTGGACATGGACGTGAGGCGTTGGGGCGCTGGGAGGGGTGTGGACTCTGCATGGTCTGGACAGCGGTCGGAATGTGTCGGGAGGAACCGCCGTGTCCTTTCTGGCCTCCTAAAGCCGTTTTGGCAAACACGAACGTGAAGCGCCACCGTTTCACGAGACGTCCCGGGGACGATGGCAGAGAAGTCGGCAGTGGGAGCCGGTGGACGGCTGAAGCCTCGAGTGCCTCCGCTTCTCTCTGCTGAAAGTGCCGGTGGTCG
The DNA here is from genome assembly GCF_964662115.1 of Mustela nivalis. Lineage (NCBI taxonomy): Eukaryota > Metazoa > Chordata > Mammalia > Carnivora > Mustelidae > Mustela > Mustela nivalis. Next base: position 14,352 of record NW_028133616.1, read on the forward strand.
TGGGTGATTTATAGATCAGAAACAGCCGAGTAGGGGAAAGACCTCATGAAGAATTTTTGATTTTGAGTATTATGTGAACCTGAAATCTGGAATAACGATAAATGTTTACTTTCTTTTATGTGTTATTTCAGAATATGCTGCGGAGAAGTAACCTCTGGAACATGTAATGCAGAAAGACCACAGCTTCTTTCCAACAGCGGCTTCGGACTTAAGTAGCAAAAATGACTTGATATGTGGCGCGTTAGGACGCGCTTTCCATGCGATCAGTAATTCCCAAAACCAGTGGCTTCGTCGGTACGCCCTGCCTGTTTGCTCAGCCTCTGGCGTCGGGCCGGGGTCTGGTTGCTCTGGTGTGGGGTCGGGCACCCCGCGTGTGTCTTGCCGTCCTCGGGTGAGCCGCGCTCCCGTCACCGTGCGGCAGGTGGGCAAGCGTGAGGTCCGCCGCCCCGGCGGTCCCGGCAGGACTGTGCGGGAGACCGGCAGTGCTGGGGTGGAGAGTCTACGCCTTCCATGCAGAGGGAGGAGAAAGCAAGACTCACCTGCCAGTCTGATCTCATCTACCTGCGTGGCTTAGTGGGGGCGTGGAGACGTGAAATAGGCTGCAAAGGCCGAGTGAATTACTGCCCCGTGAGGCTGGTCTCTGTTTCATCAGAGATGCTAATTTCAGCCTCTTTGCGACACCGTCCACAGAGGCGGTGAGAATCTCTCATGAGATTCCCATAAGGCTGGGTCTGGGTCCTTTCCAGCCGCCCCCAGGGGAGACAGACGCTGGGGCCCGGGGGGCCGAAGGGCAAGAAAGGAGGATGAGAGTGGGCGCACGTGCCGACAGGAAGGGGACGCGCCAGTGGAGCAGGCCCGCACACCTGCATTCCTGGTCGGTCACATGGCTGGGGGACCGGCTCCGGCTCGCAGTGGGGTCTGTCACCTCCCAGCGCATTGCCACGCAGCCTTCCTTTGGGTCCACTTCTGGGAGCCGCCCAGGTCTGTGGCCTCAGTCGCGCGGTCTCCCAGATGAGTCGATGTCATCGGTCCAGACCCCGGTTTCGGACTCCGTGGGCGCCTGCGGCCCAGGCCCTTCCTTCTCTCCCGTCTCCCGCCCAGGGGGCCCTTCTCCTTGCTCCTGGTGAAACCCCTCGCCTCCTTGGTTGAGAAGCACCTCGCCGTCCCTCAGCCTCCGTCCGAGGCCGTGGTGTTGGTGCGCTCCGTCCTCCTGCCCCTGCCCTGCCTGCGCGGTCACGGGCGCTGCCCTTCCTGACCGCAGCCGCTCCGCCCTGGGTGGGGCGCTGTCCCCCAGCTGAGGTGCCGCGCGCCTGCGGAAATAGGGTCTTTGCCGCTGTAACCGGTCAGGATCTGGAGAGGAAGCCGCCCGGGTTTAGGGCAGGACTCTGGTGCCTGATGTCTTCACCATACACCATAGGGGAGGTGTGGACACTGCTTTGCACAGGGGCCAGGTTTGGCCTGTGATGGCCCCTGGTTCTTTATTGCTTCCCTGTCAGCTGAAACCTGTTAGTGCAAAAGCCTGCCGGTGCCAGACCCCAAGTCACGCACATTTAGGAATTTAAGACAAACCCCAATACCCAGATTTGTAGCCCTCGAGAGACCGCCTGCTCTCTGGACCCACAAAAGCTGACTGGCTGCTGTTTCCCAGAGAAGGTGGGTCCCGAGCTGTGGTGCTGTCCTGGCGCTCTCCGGCCCAGAGACCGATGCCCCCACAACACGGGACCCGCAGGCTGCCCCACGACCTCTCCTGTCACCCCTGCTAGTTCTTTCTCGATGGGTGACGGCCCTCCTCGGTGATTCAGCCAAACCCACCGGAAGCCAAGCACTTCCAGATGTGCTCAGGGTGAGGAAGAAAAGGCTGGCGCCAGCAGCATGCCACACAGGCAGGATCTCGGGCCTCGGGGGCAGGACGGGACCCGAGAGCAGCAGACGGAAGTGAGCGGCACTCTGTGGACGGTGGGTGGGAGCAGCCCACTCGCGCGGGGGCTGCGGGCGTGCAGCGGTTAAGGAGGCACGGGCGCAGTGGCCACGTGCTGTGGGCCCTCTGTTTTGCTTCCTGCTACCCCCTCCATCCTGCCCGAGGGGCGGTCTTTCCCCTGCCCTGGGAACGGCTCTCCCAGAGTCCAGGTGTCAGAATTCTAGAGACTCGCGGACCTGCGGTCTGCCACCATCTGCAAGAAGACCCCTGGCTCCGATCGGGGCAAACAGCCACGGTCCCAGGAGATGCTGGGGCTCAAGGAAAGCCCATGCCTCGGCAGGACGGACTGAGGACCAGAAGGCTCCCCCCTGCCATGGGTCTGCGCCCGTCACGACCTTACCACGTGGCCGCTAGCAGGTGCACAGGTGGGCAGGCTCCCGCGCGGATGGTACGGGTGCGAGCCCCCAGTGCCCAGCTCTTCGCCGGCTGAGACACCCTCTGCAGGAGCCTCCTCACTTCCGAACCCCCTGGCGCGAGCCCCAGGCAGCGGCCGCAGAGGTCGGCTGTGGCTGCCGCCGGCACAGGGGGAGGCGGGGTTCCGTGTGGGGTCAGCTGGAACCACACAGGCTGGCACAGAATGTGGACTGAGGACGCAGGAAGGGCGGGAACACGGGACTGAAAACCAGCGCTGCTGCAGACAGGTGCCGCCACGGGACACAAAGTGCCCAGGAAGCCAGGCCCTCAGACGCAGGCGGACGCCACTCCCCGGGGCCCCCAGACGCAGGCGGGCGCCGCTCCCCGGGGCCCCCAGACAGGGGCGGGCGCCGCTCCCCGGGCTCCGTGGCGACTGTGTGTCTCCCTCCCCAGGCTGATGAAACACTGGGCGACCAGTTAGAGCCGGGAGCGAGCCCTCTGAGGCCGCCCTCGGACGCTGGGACGTCAGGGTAGAACCCCCAGTGCCGTATGTCCTGCCGCTGGCGATTGTGCCGATGGCTCTGGACAATACTGTCCGGTGACGACACTTTTACTTAATGGGCTCTGTTGTTTCAGATCAGACACTTACTGCTTTCCGAGCGATATCGAGTGGGATATGCAGAGCTCTGACGTTTACCCCTGTGCCCGCAGGTGCAAGTGGCTCCCACGATCAGCGCCCCCAGCAGATGGTGCTTTTGTCATAATTGGGGACCCCGACCCAGACACCTGGCCACCTGGCCACCGCCCAGAGTCCATTTACACCAGGGACACACGTGGGGTCGTACGTTCTGTGGGTTTGGGCCGATGCGCGATGACGTTCCCCCATGGCGGTGTCCCACGGGGTGGCTTCACTGCCCTAAAAACCACATGCTCCGCCATCCAATCCCCCCACTGCCCCAAGCTCTGGCGACCCTGATTTCCACTGTGTCCGCAGTTTCGTCTTTGCAGGAACATCATACGGTCGAAACCACACCGTATGCAGCCATTTCAGACCAGCGTCTTTCACGCAGGGATGTGTTTTTAAGGTTCCTCCGTGTCTTCTCATGGCTTGTCAGCCTGTTTTGTTTTAGTGCTGGATAGTGTCTGCTGTCCAGATGGACCACGGTCCCTCATCCGTCCCCTGCTGGAGGACACCTCAGGTGCATCCAGGTTTTAGCGACTCTGAACAAAACCACCATAAATACTCGTGAGCAGGTCACCGTGCGCACACACGCTCTCAGCTCCCGTGGGTGAGCGCTGGGGAGCGGGACCGCTGGGTCGTGTGGCAGTGGGACATTCAGTTTTGTAGGGAGCCAGCAGACCGTGCCCTGGAGTGGCTGCCCCGGCCCCCTGCCTGCTGTGGCTCGGGCCGCTGTCAGACCCAGCCCCGGACCACGCTGGGCGTGCAGTGCTGTCTCCGTGTCTTCATTTGCACGTCCAGTGTTCTTCTGTGGGTGATCAGCCAGCTGGGGCACTCTCTCACCGCAGGTCACCTCGCTTTATTCTTCTCTTTCGGAAGGACGGGATGGAGACTTGGGGTGCATCATCTTCTCCAGCTTTTTATTGTCTTGGCTGCAAAAATGAAAGTGGTTCTCTGGAACCCATGCATGTGGTTTCTCAGACGTTGGACTCGGCCAGGACCGGATTGCAGCAGACCCGTGGCTGGGACTTGCTGCGGGGAAGCCGGCCGGCGGCGTTCCTTCTGCGCAGCGGGAACCGGGCCTGGACCGCGCCCGCCCTCCCCCTGCAGCAAACATCGCACGTGCGCCGGAGCAGGGACGATTCCAGCTGCTTCTGGGAAGGTCAGCACTCCGTCCTCACTGGGTCATCAGCGGACGCTGTCCCCTTGACGGTACTGACGACGACCTTGAGGGATAACAAATGGCGCCGTTGCCCAGACTCCGGGAGGCTGACTTCAGCCGTACCCCGGACTGCTCCGTCCTGTGTTTGCCTGTCGGCCGCGCGGTGCAGATCATAGTCTGGGCCGTGACAAGCACCGCGCTGACTGGCTGTGCTGACGGGGTCCCTGCCTGCGCCTGGCTCGTGTCGTGGACCAGGCTCTGCTCCCGGGACGGGTTCCACAGGGCGGGTCTGGTGGACTCTCGGGGCTGGTCCTGGGGGCTCCAGGGGCACATTTAGCTGCGAGTAGCCATGGTGCTCTTTTGTTTCTGACGTAGATTTAAAATTCGAGAACTTCCGTGAAATGTGCCGGGATCAGGGACTGTCATTCCAACGGCAGGACTCGCTCCTCCCGGGGTCTCCGCTCCTCCGGGGTCTCCAGCTGCGGCTCCTCCTCCCCTGGCTGCCTTCGCTCCCGTGTCCCTTCTGGTCTCAGCTCAGTGCCTCCTGATGCCTTCGACCCTTCGTTCCCCGCTTTCACCTGGTTCTCAGTCCTGGCTTTCAGGGAACGCTCCGTGGCTCCCGCTGCTCTGGGGGCTGGCGGGGGGCCGGTGGCCGTGAGAATGCCATCTGACCCACAACGCCCTGCGAGGAGCCGCGCGCCCCCCTGGAGGCCAACGTGCCCCCGTCTAGGAGAGCGGCCTCGATAGGGCGTTGTCTGCGGCGGACGCCGGAGAACCAGTGCGGGGGAAGGGCCTTCCCGGCTGCAGGTGCGGACGCGGGAGGAGGGAAAACAGGAGCGAGAGGAGACTCAGGCCGGCGCCTCTCCCGCCCTCTCGCCGGGACATCGGGCTCCACCTGGGGAGCCAGTGTCGGCGCGGCCCCTGTGTGCCGGTCTGCTCCGCGTCGGGGCCGCATGGTGTGGGACAGATGCGGCTCCTTCTCCTGGTTCTGCCGTGCAGCGGCCCTGGGTCGCCGAGACGTGCTGGCCCGTGCGGCCTGGGGGCTGCTGCACACGCGCCGGCCGCCGGCTGAGCCAGAGGCGCGGGGCTGCCGGCGGGGCCCAGTGCTCGTGGCGGCCTCTCCGACATCCAGCCCGGAGGTCTGGGCGTCCCACCACGGTCCCCGCAGTGTGAGGTCAACGCTCTTCTGTCGGGACCCGCTGGTCCTGGTCCAGGGCCTGCCCCGCCTGCCGACAGCCCAGTCCTCCGCTCCTGGGACTGTCCCCGCCCGGAAATGGTGGAAGCCGAGTTAAATGAATTTCTCTCTGGAGCCAATGGGCCGGATCCTAAGCCTTCCTGAGAGCCGAAGTGTAATTTAAGAAACTGGAAGAAATTATTGAGTTGGTGTCCTAATCCCCCGAGAGCCTCCCTGCTCACTCCACTGCGCAGCCTAATCCCCGCCAGGGCTCGACCCTGGGTGGAATCCTTAATTACCAGAAACTCGTTCCTGCTTCGGAGGCTGCCCGAGGAGCACCTGTCGCTCAAATAAACTTGTGAAAATAAAGTATTAAAATCAATAATTCAACTTGGAGCTAAAATGGAACAGAAACATAACTTTGCAGCCTGCCCTCCCGATCCCGGGCGGCTGGGGCTCGTAGTCGCTCTGACTCTGTGCTGAGTCACCTGCAGGCCAGGGGCCACCTCTGGCGGGGTCGGTTCCAGGTCGGGTCACCTTGGGGGGCACCTCTGGGTCAGGGGCCATTTCTCAGGGGGGAGCCACCGCAGGTCCAGGAACTTCCCATCTCTGTATCTCGATCACATGTCTGAGCTCGGCGGACAGACCGCCGTCTCCGGGATGTCTCCCCGGATTACCCGTTTCTGTAGCCGTCTGTAAAGTCCCGGGGCCGATCAGCCGCTTGCCCTGTGCAGTGCGGTGTGGGGCACACGACCATCTCCTCACCTCATCGTCCCGGGGACCAGGGCACGGCCGCTCCCCGTTTGCAGAGGGGAGGAGGACAGGGCGTGTGCGTCGCCCCATCTGCTGCTTTTCCTGCTTTTCTCCGTGGAGGGAGCGCAGTCCGACCCGCGCACACGGGGAAGCACCAGCCGGGGGATGGGGCTGTGTCTGCCCGACCCGGGTTTGTGTGTGGGGTGCAGAACACGGCGGGGCCCATCACGAAGCCCCAGGACGGCCTGAGCCTCACTGCAGGGGTCGCCGCCGCTCCTGAGAGCGCGGGTCCCAGGCAGGACAGGCGCCCCCATGCCTGGTGGGAACGGCCGTGGTTCCGGCCACCGCTGTGCACTGCTGGCCTCGGGGCCTCCCTCAGTCTGGGAAGGAGGGCGAGGCGGCCTCGGTGGCACAGGCCAAGCGTCCATTGTGCAAAGCTTTCCCGAGAGCGGCGTCTGGTCACGTAACTTCGTGGGCGAGCCCGCAGCTGTTCTGGGAGGCGCGAGGCCACCCCCAGCCCCTCCAGCACCCCCACTGGCGGTGCTGGACACCCCGACGCCTCTTGGGCTACCTGGTGACGTGGCTGGAGTCTGCAAGTCTGGGAGGAGGTCGCATGGAAGGGTCTGCCGGACGACAAGAGGGCAAGGACAGCCTGTACAGCCCACGCGTGTGAGGACAAGGGACGGGGGCGCTGGCGACCCGGGGTTCCCGGTGCGGCAAGTCGGATGCTGCCGAGCTCCACGCAGGGCCTGCTAATTCCGGGTCCCGCTGCACCGGCCCCCGGGATTCACACCGACCACCGTCCCCCACGTGTCCACACAGCTGCCAATGCAGACACCCCTCAGCAGAATCCCCTCTTCCAGCAGCGGCGCCCCAGACACGGGAGGGGAACCCAGAAGGAGCCCAGCCTCAGGACGCAGGCCCGCTGGGCCGGTCACCGATGGGCTCGCATCACCTCCCGGCGCTGGGCCTCGCCCTTCCCGCCTTGTCCCCTGGCTCCTCCGCGACCCCTCCCCCACGCAGCCCACGCCCTCCTCCCGTCAGCCTGCGTCTAGTGGGGCCTGCAAACAGCGTCGTGCCGGTGTGCAGAGGTTAGGGTGCCTCTCCCGTGATCCGAGGGCCCCGAGACCCAGGGTCCGTCCATGCCACCTGCGGACACCAGCCTCCCTGGTAGGCGTTTCCATCAGCAAACAGCATGCTAAAGGGAGTTTCTTCCAGATATCGGAAGGTTCAGAGTTTCTCCAGGAGAAACCAAACCAGCCCTGCGGTGGCTCTGTGCCCGGACGGCTCTGCTGTCGTGGGGGCCAGACTCCACGTCACGGGTCTCTTCTGCTCCTTGGATGTTTCACTGCTGCTACAGAATTTTCTAGGAGGGAGTTCGGCCCCCGTCAGGTGGACGAGGGGAAGGACGTGGGGTGGGGCTGGTGCAGGCTCCACGGACGGCTGAGTGGTCCGTCCCGAGCGCGGACCCCTCCCTGTGAGAAAGCCTGCGGAGCAGTCCTGCCCCCCGCCTGCCTGTCCCTCTCCCTCCCCGCGCTCTCACGGGGCCGTCTCGGGGGCTCTGAGCAGTGGCTCCACGGGCCCCAGCTAAGCAGCGGGTGCAGAGGGAGGAGGCCCGGCCTGCACACGGCTCCCGAGGTGTGCATGTTCCCCGACTGCAGCTCGGCGAGCACCACAGTCCTGCTGCCTGTTGGCGTGGCTCCGGTCCCCGAGGCCCCCGGCAAGCCATACGTCACGGAATATTGATACGGTTCCACCAGACTTCCGCACCTGACATTTGATTTATAGCTTTAGGTGTTCTTTTTAATTCTAAACAGTTGATAGAGGATCAGAGGAAATGTCATATTTGCAGCGTTTAAGCCCAGTGACACCTCGGCGGCCAGAAGCGGGGGCGGCCCACGGTGGCTTCTGCCAGCGGGCGCTTCCCTGCCCGCCGTCGTGGGGCTCCGAGTGGCCCGTGCTCGGGCCTGACGCCGCTCCCCGTCTCCCCCAACATTCCCCATATCTATCACATTACATAGCAGCCTCCAGAATACTGCCTTCATTTAAGCTTTTCACGTCCCAATGATTTTTTATTATTTCCATCGACCAAAATAAATGAAGAAATGTTTTAGACCGCACTTGAAAGCGTGTAAAAATCAATAACTGCATTTTAAGAGATTTAAAATGTCTTGAATACATTCATTTTCAAACATTTTCTTCTGATCTTTAAATAGCTTTTCTTGGAGCATAACATTTTTTTGAAAAGTCAAATACGGAGCATTAAGGGTATAATTACCATTTTAATTATAACTCAATCATCCTATCTGCTTTGCATAGAAATTAAAGCTTTTATGTCAGGATTTGGGGCACTCACAAATGTTCAGGAGCAATTAATGTTAAAAGTTTAATTTTTTCCAAACCAGGATGAACTTTGCGGTCCTTAATTTCATTCTTGCTCCGACTGGCGAGCGCGGACGCTCCGCGCGTCACTTACCGCTACAGTAAATCCACTGGTGAGTTGGTCTGATGTCGAGGTTTGCACAACGGCTGAGTCTCGGCTCTGCTGCCGGGCTCGGGACCTGGCAGGGGTGAAGCCCTCTGCTTCGTGCCTGCGTCTGGGAGAGGAGCCGCAGCCCTCTTGTGTGCAGGACCGCTGGTGTGCGTGGGCTGTGCGAGGCCTGCCGGTCTGCGGCCTGGGTCTGTGCTCGTAGGAGACTCTCTCTGCTGTAGGATCTAAACAGTCCCGATCACTCCGAGGTGCGGATTTTCCTGCCCCCCGAATGCTAGCAGCCTTCAGTCCTTTCTGTTCAAGAGGCAGGGACTGTTTCTGTGAAATAGCAAACCAGCGCCAGGGCCACTGACGCCTCATCCCCAGGTCAGCAGCGTGGCTTACGGACAGTGACGCCGGCTGCAGCCCCGCTGGGTTGCCTGGCGTTTAGCTCTGAAGACAAAATGCGTGTGACAGATTTCCCATCATGTTGCTGCAGATGAATCACGGGCTCCTGGCTCCTGAGGCCCGGGCTGTGGGTGTGAGTGTGTGCGTGAGTGTGGATGTGCGTGCACAAACGTGTGCGTGTTCATGCAGACGTGGATGCACGCGTGGACACGTGGGCACAGGCATGTGTACGCCGTCTGCACGTCCGCACTGTACCCGTGTGACGTGTTCCGTGGCGATGTGTGTGCACGTGTGCGTGCCCGTGTGCGTGCGCAGCCTTCCTCCTCCCAGTTGAGCCCCCGGCTGGGACTTGGCCCCTTTCCCCCGGGGCTGCGGGCATTCAGTCTGGAAGGAAAATCACACTTACGGGTATTTCCAAAACAAATGAGATGCCCCCATTTCTGGAGTGTCTGTGGCAGCGCCTGTCCCCTTTTTACTTTTTATTTTAGCCTATTTTGTGGCTTGTGTGTGTCTCCCTCGTGCTTCCCCTTACTTTTATGCTTTATCGGGGAGAATGGCGACAGAGTTGGCTGACGTGTCTCTCTGGCGGTCGCGGTCCCTCCTCGTCTCTGCGGACACAGCAGCTGCGCTCCCTGAGACTTAATCCCTGTGGCTCCCACGGGCCCCTCAGCCCAACACGGTTGTGGGCCGTCATGTGATCACGCGGAGGCAGCCGGCTCCCTACCGACCCTGTGGCCTTGGTATTCCCAGCATGATGGGGATTTCACACACTTTTAGTATTTCCAGGAAAGGAAAAAGTTTCAAAAATCTGAGTAAATAGGACTTAGGGTTTAATGGCTCTGGAAGCGTTTTCATATGAATAACTTCACTTCTCAGAAGACGTCCCTTTCTTGGGCACCACGTTCAGGTCTGGGTGTGGTTCAGAAGATTGAGTCCCAGAGCAGGGCTGAGGGCTTCTGTTAACCTGTCTCTGGTCTCTGGGGGGCACACGGGCAGGACTGGGGCTCTGGGGAGAGGGGGCCCGTTTGTACCCCACTGCTGCCGGCCCCAGCTGCTCCAGTCCTGGCCACACTGCGGTAAGGGTCCCATCTCTCCGAGGTCCCTCCATGCCCGGGAGACCGGGCTCCTGCTGGTGCCGATCCACAGGACCGTGAAAACAGGGACCGGGAAGCCCCATCCAGACGGGCGCGGAGAGTCGGCCCTAGTAAGTCCACACTCTGCCCAGCTGGGCAGCTGGAGGTGGTGGAGAAAATACTCCAATTTCATTAGACAAAGTAAAATGCATGTCGTTTCCCAGTGTTTGTCATTATACGATTTTCACAGGAACACGACAAAGAACAGAAACCAAACCCGTCCACAGAGACTGTGTCCGTCACAGTCACCATGGGCTGGCGGAGGACAGGACCGGCCTGGGGCGGCACCACGGGTCCGTCTCCCCACAGCACACGCCTGCGGGGAGTTCCTCTTCAATTCGGGTACCGGTTGCTTCTCCCGCCAGACGGAGCGCGACTGCGTCCGTGCCGGGCGTCGGGATGACGTCGGAAAGGGTGTCGTCTGCCAGAGACAAGAAACGCTGGGGTGGGGGCTCCCAGTTTGGGAACTTGCCGGGGACGCTACTCGCTACTCACTGGTCTGTCCGCTCAACTGGAACGTTTCTCTGTATCAGGACCCGCTGTAAAGGGGGTGAGAAGTGGACCCGTGCGGAGGGGCGGCCAGGTCTCAAGATGGCCACACTCAGCCTCTGTGCGGACGAGTCTCACCATGCGAGTGTCCGTCACATCTGAACTTGGGGAGAGTCAGGTTTCTGGGCCGTGGGCGGCTGTCCTTTCCCCGGTGAGGAGCGCTGGAGTCACGCTCCTGTGTCGGACTCAGCCATGGTGCCGCACGCCTTCGGTCTGTCCTCACTCCCTGCACATCACCGTCCCTCTGTGGAAGAAGGTGCCACGTGCTGGGATTCGTGGCCGGTTCGGGGGCAGCCGTCCTGCTTCTCCCTTGCCGTGTCAGTGGCTTCCTTTGGGTGGATTCCCAGGCTGGGGTCCCTGTGCCGCGCCGGCCGCGTCTCCAGGCTGGGCGGCCTGTGCTGGCCTTGTGGCACCCTCACCGCGGGAGTGCTGGGGCGCGGGGCTCACCCAGGCTCCGCGTCCTGCCGGCCTGGGCCCGAGCTTCCCGGCCACCCCCGCCGGAGTGGAAACCGTGTGGTGATCTAGTGTCTCTTTCCAGGGGCGGGCGCCCAAGTATGTCGTGTGGCTCCGGCATCCAGAACGTTCTGTGAGCAGAGCTGGCCTCACAGTTTCTGTTGATGCAGCCAGGTGGGGTCCCGAGAGCTCTCCCTTCCTGAGGAGAGAAGCCAGCGACTTGTGCGGGGAAGCCGGGGCACAGGCCTGTGATGCCACAGAGCGGTTGCTTCGACTTTGGGCGAGTTTGCGCCCTGTGGAGCTCCCCGGTGAGGGCAGAGTGGCCGGGTCCTGCGGGTCACACGCACAACTGCCCCACCGTCCGCGGAGAGGGCTTCCCACGGAGGCTTCCCCGGCTCGTGGGCTTTCAGAGCTGTCGCCAGACTGCTGGGTCCTGCAGATTCATGCCCTTTTCCGTGACGGGGAGACGGAGAGGCGGCACTTAGGAATAACACAGACGGTACAAGCCGTTCCCCAGGGAGAAGCTCCAGAGCACAGACGCGGGGCGGGAGGGTGAGAAAATGCCCGTGTCCTGGTTTGCGGGCCCCCGGAGAGAAGCCTGCGGGGAGTGGCCGGGGCGTGGGCATGAGACGCTGCATGTGGGGGCAGAGCCGAGCCCCGCGTCAGCCCAGGGCTGCTGCCTTTGGTCCTTCTGTGGGGGCGTAGTTCACCATTCAGGGTGCAATCGCACCGGGACACGTAACACAGCCACCCTTAGACAGCAGGTCTCGCTCCGACTTCCATGTCACACCATGTATCACATGGCTCGGTCGTTGGGGCCAGGATACGTCATTTGGAAGCGAAGCGCATCCCGTTGGCTGTTGGCGGGCCTCCCCGTGGGATCGTGCTCGCGCGAGCCTCTCCCCTCTCGGCAGGTGCAGGCTCCAAATCCTTCCTGCCTCGCCGTGCAGCGGGCAAGCCCGGGGGAGCTGTCCCGTTCCAGAGACTGGACCCCACCCTGCGCTGAGAGAGTCCCTTCGTCAGCAGGACCAGCACAGCACCTGCCGTTGGCAGAGGCTGGTGACGCCACCGTCTCAGGGCACTCCTGACCCAAAACACGGCGCTCTGTTCTCGGGAGAAGGCCCGGCTGTCAAGACCTTCATCCAGAGCTGAAAACAGGGCCGGGAGCCCCTGTCCTGCATCGCGAGAGGAAGGCGGTCAGGGACGTGTCGTGGACCCCACCTGCCCACGGCGGGGGTGGCTGTGGGGACGGGGAGCACAGGGCAGGGGCGGCCGTGGGGCGCGAGCGGTGCCCCGAGGGCCCGGAGCAGAAATAGCTGTTTTCCCTGCTGTCCCCTCCTCAGAGCAGCCCAAAGTTTGGGCTCGGGAGACACAAATTGGTCCCTGGTGATATTTCTAAGTAACTCAGCACCAGAGAAAAGTGCAAGTCTCAACATTCATCGCTCTGTCTTTAATGAAAGTCTCTGAAGCTTGGTGAGAGGCGACGGGAGTGTTGGGCGTCATTACGGACGGGCCGTGAACTTGCTTTCCCGCATGTGGTGCTGAGTCTCTCTTTCTGCTGCTGGAAGGAACTCAGCCCGTTTTACAGACTTTGTGGGTGCCCTCCACCGCGGAAACCCTTTCGTCTTTCCTAAAAAGCTCAGAGCTGCGTGGGGCTTGGCACCAGGGGACGGTAGTCTGAATCC
>NW_028133615.1:0-27136 GCF_964662115.1 Mustela nivalis
TACTTCTAACAATTGATTGCTATGTGCATGGATGGCATGGTAGTAACCTGAATGCTTAGTATTACACCACCAATTTTGCAAATGAAGAAACAATTGCAGAACTGATGGAAATAATAAGAATAATAAACACAATATCAACTTACCAGACTCTGTTTTTGCAGAAATGTAGTTCTTTAATCCTCACTACAAACCTCTAAGATGATTACCACTATTTTTATACTTCATTTACATAGTAGAAGATGCAAACTTAGGGAAGAATTAGGGATCCTGGCTAGATCCAGCAGATAGTAAAGAGTAGAGCCAAGGTTAGATAAAATTAAACTTGCTATTTTTTTTTTTTTGCTCCAAATTTTTAATCTTTACCCTACCTTGTCATGTTCCAGAAAACAATCCTGAAGTAGTAATCTCCTTTTCAGAAGGCCATAATAATTATAATGACTTTCATGCCATTTTGGATGCAAGTATATATGAAACAGTTTCATCAAAACACACACATATACACATTGGAATCCTTAAATATTAATAAAAAATGTGGCGCTGCTTTCATTGAGGAGCACTCTTAATTTAGCCTTTTGTGCAGACCCATTAGCTCCCTTTTCAATCCCCTTACAAGCATAGGTCCTCAAATTTTTCTGCACACCTTGAAAATGACTACAAGAGTGGTTGAGTACACTGTATTGGTTTGAACTTTAGAAAGACTAGACTAGAACATTGCCTTTTACACTTGCAACTTCCTTTATTCAAAGTATATTTCTAGACAATGTACTTCCTTGTTTCTTCATCTATGAAGTGAAAATGATCATATCCGTATCCTAGGTGTTACAAGAATTGATTGAAGAAACATATACACATGCCCACCACATTAAGAGGGGCACATAAGAATTTTCACTTATTTTTGTGACTGTTTATGCAACTAGGAGATTTGAATAATTGGTATTTTGAATGATGTATGCATACACCTTTAACCATTCAATCAACTCACAACGGTTCATCTCCAATTTTACTTCTCAAGGAGCCACAGAGACTCACATTATCCATAACAGTTAACCTCAGGAAGGAGCCTTCATGGTCTTGCATGGACTAAATGACCGTGATTTATGCCATTTATTACTCATATTTTTGTATTTTCTCTCTCTCTCTCTCTCTCTCTCTCTCTCTGTGTGTAGTGTATTTACGTTTGATTTTCATGCTTATGATTAGTCTTGAATGGGAAAGGAGGTGTCTCATGGCAAAAAGAAAAGCACCTGGTGTCAGAGAGCTGGGTCCTACAAATTATATAATCTCTATGAGCCTCAAAGCTTACATTTGCCAAATTAGGTTAATGACATTTGCCAAGTATCTATTGGATAATTAGTGAGGATAAAATATTGTTATATTTGACAAGCTTTGAAACATAATGATTACTACATGTAGAAAGGATCAATCTTTAAGATGATTCAACACTAATGAAAAACTTACCTTATAGACTTAGATGATCTTAATGATGTTTAATGGCTTTCAGAAATAATTCCATCCTCAGACTGATGCCTTCTTGGATAGGGGTCTTTTAATATGAAAGATATGACACACTCAGACATGGACTATTTAGGTACTTTGATAACCAATCAAGAGTTCTTGAGAAAGTAGTTTCTATTAGTCTAAAACTTTCCTCCTGGCCTAAAGCCTCAAAATTCTACTCAGAAAAACTGAGATTTGAATTTACAATGGATTCTTCTGACAATCTGTGGAGAAATGATCTCCAGATGGCTCTGGCCCCATAGGCAAGAGGCAAGAAATATGGAGGCAACACTTTCAAATGGGTCATTCCTACCATAATGAATCTTGCTCTGGAAAGGTGAACCCCCCACAACACCTTCATCTGGCACTGCATGGAACTTTAAAGAGGTTTCTAGAAAGGTTCAAGGACCTTTGCTTATAGCTATTGCTTTCTCCCTCTGGAATTAATTATCTCTTCTGATGGAAAGGCTTTTTCTTAAAAACAGGTGTGCTGAAGAGACGTGTTTGAGAAACATCCAGTTTCAAATAGGGAATTATATTCCCTGTACTTGGAACCCAAACAAAATTTCTCTTTGGGGAATTTGGTTCCTCTTCTTTCCTTTTTTGAAATACTTTATTTATTTATTTATTTATTTATTTATTTATTTATTTACTTGACAGAGTGCAAGTAAATATTTTATTTATTTACTTGACAGAGTGCACAAGCAGGGAGAGCAGGAAAAGAAAAAGCAGAAGACAAAAAAGAAAAAAGAAAAAGCAGAAGACAGACAGTGCTCAGGGAGCATAAGGCCATGTTCAATCCCAGGACCCTGGGATTATGACCTGAGCCAAAGGCAGAAACTTAACTGACTGAGCCACACAGATGTCCCATGAACTTTGACTTGTTAGAAAGCTAAATGTCGGGCGCCTGGGTGACTCAGTGGGTTAAGCCACTGCCTTCAGCTCAGGTCATGATCTCAGGGTCCTGGGATCAAGTCCCGCTTTGGGCTCTCTGCTCAGCAGGGAGCCTGCTTCCTCCTCTTTCTCTCTGCCTGCCTCTCTCTGTCAAATAAATAAATAAAATTAAAAAAAAAAAAGAAAGCTAAATGTCATGTAAATAGAAAAATGGCATAATTTCATTGTGGAGACTGTGATATACTTAACCTGTTGACTCCAGATCCACAGAGAACTGCTTCCTTAACAATATTAAAACTTTTGCATCTGAGTTTGAGCAGTGAGGGCATAAAAAATGGAAAGGTAGCCATTAATATTCTTTACTCCAAAAGCTATTTTACACATTCACTAGAACGATAGAAAAGTAAATAGAAACTCTAATAAGATCTCAATTAATAATCTCTGGAATTCATGATCTGTTCAGTAAGAAATACTAGGTAACATTAAAATGTGGCACGACATCAAAACACAAGCAGAAAGTTGTAATTTTAACCAGAAGAATTGTTCCACATTCTTGTCACCTGATATCGTTACTCATTTTTCTTTTAGACAACCAAGGAGTTATGTGGTAACATAGTATTGTGGTTTTAATTTGCTTTTCCTGATGACTAGTGATATTGGACACTTTTTAATGTTATTATTGGATATATAATATATATTATATATAAATGTCTTCATTTAAATTCCAGTTAGTTTCCATACAGGCTAATATTATTTTCATGTATACCATATAGTGATTCAACAACTTGATACAATGCCTAGTGTTCATCACAAGTGCTCTCCTTAATCTTCACCAGTTACTTAACTCATCCCCTACTCCCCCTCCTTTATAGTAACCATCACTTTGTTTTCTAGAGTTAAAAGAGTCTGTTTCTTGCTTTGCCTCTCTATCTCTCTCTCCACTATCCCTCCATACTGGTTTGCTTTATTTCTTAAATCCAAATATGAATGAAATCATATGTTATTTGTCTTTCTCTGGCTGACTTGTTTCACTTAGCATAATACTCTCCAGCTCCATCCATGTCATTGCAAATGGCAAGACTTCATTCTTTTTGATGGCTAAATAATATGCCATCACATATTATTTTTTAATGATATTTGTATTTATTTGTATTATTATTCTTTTCTTTCTTTTTTTTTTCCATCACCTATTCTTTATCCATTCATCAGATGATAGATATTTGGGCTGTTTCCATAATTTAGCTATTGTAAATAATGCTTCTATAATCAGGGATTCATGTATTACTTTGAATTAGTGTTTTTCTATTCTTTGAGGAGATACCTATGAGTGCAATTTCTGGATTGTTGGGTAGCATCCTATATAAATAAATAAATAAATAAATATATATATATATATATATATATATATGATTATCAAACTCAACACCCAACAAATAAATGATCCAATTAAAAAGGGGCAGAAGAATTGAATACACATATTCCAAAGTAGATATACAGATGGCTGAGAGACACAGGAAAAGATGCTCAACATCACTGATCGTCAGGAAACACAAATCAAAACTACAGTGAAGTGTCACTTCATACTTGCCAGAATAACTAACATCAACAATGGAAGAAACAACAGATATTGGTGAGGATTGGAGGAAAGGGAACACTCTTGCACCATTGGTGGGAATGTGAAGTTTGCAGCTGCTGTAGAAAACATTACAGTTTCCTCAAAAAGTTAAAAATACAACTACCCTATGATCCAGCATTTGTACCTTACTTTGAGAATTTCTTTTCAAGTCCTTTGTAGAGTATAAAAATAGTAATTCTGGGTTTCTTATTACTTAACTATAAGTGCTTTTTATATATTCTAGATATAGGTATTTTTGTCATATAGATGTTTTACACATTAAAAAATAAATAAAAACAAATAAATATAAACCATATATTTATATATAATTTAAATACACAATTGCATATAATATAAAATATTTATACATAAGTGCATATGCTGTATTTTTTTCCTAGTCTATGAATTGTTTTTTTTAATGATATCCAATGAACAAAAGACTTAAAATATTAACAAGTTTCAATTTTCAGTTTTTCTTATAGTTTTGGCTAATTGTGCAATATTTAATAAAAATAATCTTTCTATTATTTCTATAGGTTTAGCTTTAAAATCTATGTCTCTGCTTCATTTTGAGTTAATTTTTGTGTTTGGTGTGAGGTAGTAGTCCATGTTCATTTTTTTTTTTTCATATGGGTATCCAATTGACCCAACATAGTTAGTTGAAAAAACATCTATTCTTTCTCCCAGTGTATTATCTTGACATTTTTGTAAAAAAACAAAACAAAACAACAACAACAACAACAAAAAAACACCACTCACATTTAGGTCTATTTATGGATATTCTATTTTTTCAATGATCTATATATTTATCCTTATAGAAATACCACACAGTGTTGTTTATGTGATATTTTATATATATAAATATACACATAGTTTAGCTAGAATAAGTTCTCTCTCCCTTTTTTTTTTTAAGATTTTATTTATTTATTGGAGAAACAGAGATCACAAGGAGGCAGAGAGGCAGGCAGAGAGAGAGGAGGAAGCCGGATCCTTGCTGAACAGAGAGCCTGATGCAAACTCAATCCCAGGACCCTGGGATCATGACCTGAGCTAAAGGCTGAGGCTTTAAGCCACTGAGCCACCCAGGTTCTCCTAGAATAAGTTCTCTAATTGCTCTCTTTATTCCTCTGAGATTTTACATACAAGTGGTATCATAGTATTTGTCTCTTTTTTTCCATTTTTTAATTTATTTTCTTAAATTTCTTTTCAGTGTTCCAGAATTCATTGTTTATGCATCACCCCCAGTGCTCCATGTAGTATGTGCCCTCCATAATACTCACCACCAGGGTCACCCAATCTCTCACCCCCCCTCCCCTCCAAAACGCTCAGTTTGCTTCTCAGAGTCCACAGTCTCTCATGGTTCATCTCCCCTGCAGTTTCCCCCAGTTCACTTCTCTCCATCTCCTTTCTTTTTCTGGCTTATTTTACTTAGTATAATGCTTTCCAGATTCACCATGTCTTTCAAAATGGCAGGGTTTCCATTTTTTTTTTAATGGCTGAATATTATTATATTCTTCATTCATCTATTGAAGGACATTTATATTTTTCCCCATAGCTTGGATATTGTAAATAATGTTAGCATAAATGTTGGTGTGTAGATATCTCTTTAAGATACTGGTTTATTTGTTTACTTTGTTCAGGTAAACTCAACACCCAGCATGGGACTTGAGCCTCAGATCCTGAGATCGAGAGCTGTATGGTCTATGGGCTGAGCCAGCCAGGCACCCCCAAGATGCTGAATTAAGTCTTTCAAATATACCCAGAAGTAGGACTGCTAAATCACATATAAAGTAGATCATTTTTTTTAAGGCTTTGAATTATCACCATATTGTTTTCCATAAAGGCTATGCCATTTTACATTCCAACCAACAGTGTCATGATTAGTGTGAGAGAGGTGTCCTATTTTATTCTTTTTCATATGGATATCCAGTTTTCTCAAAGCCATGTATTGAAGTTACTGTTCTTTCTGTACTGTGTGTTTTGGTACCCTTGTCAAAAATCAGTTCACTGTATATGTGTATGTCTATGTCTGGATTCTTTATTCTGTGCCATTTTTCTATGTGCCTGTTTTCATGCCAATATCATACTGTTTTGATTATTACAGCTTTGTAATACAGCTTGAAATCAGGTAGTGGGATGCTTTAAGCTTTACTTTTGTTTCTCTGGATTCCTTTGGTTTTTCAGGGTATTTTTGTGAGTCCAAAGAGAATACGGATAATTCTTTCTCTACCTGTGAAAAAGGCCATTGAAATTCTGATCAGGAGTGCATTGATTCTATAGATTGCATTAGGTTGTGTGAACATTTTCACAATATTTATCTTTCTAATTCCCTGAGCATGGAATTTTTTTCACTTATTTCTGTATTATTTTATCTTTTTCTAATATATCTTATGGTATCCAGTCTAAAAGCTTTCACCTTCTAGGTTAAATTTATTCTTCAATATTTTGTTGATTTTGCAGCTATTGTAAATAGGATCATTTTCTTAAAATGTCTTTCAGTAGTTTGTTCTTAGTGTATAGAAGTGCAACTGATATCTGTACGTTGATAGTTTTATCTTGCAAATTTATTGAATTCATTTATTAGCTCTAATTTTTTTGGTGGAATTTTAGGATTTTATATATATGAAATCATGTGATTAGTTATAGAGATAGTTTTACTTCTTTCTTCCTCAATTGGATGCTTTCATTTACTTTTTAATCTAATTTCTCTAGTAGAAACCTTTAGTAAACTGTTTGCTATTAGTAATGAGAGGGAACATCCTGGTGTTATTCTGATTTTAAGTGGGAAATATTTTGTGGATTGTTGTTCTTTATATGTTTAGTGATTTTTCTAAATTATTTTTCTAAAATCCATATTCTGTGTGGTTACAGAACTCTTCTATTAGCTTAGAGGTTAGCTGGCTATTTGACAGAGACATCTTTAAACAATTTGTCCAAAAAATAATAATAACATAGGTCTAGGTCTACGTTATGTTGTGCTCAGACTTTGGTGTAATTTCTCTTCAAAGTACATTGAGGCTTCTTCTTTTTTAATGACCTAATGCTTAATTGTGTAAATATCCTATCTATCTATCTATCTATCTATCTATAAAATGTATATTCTTGTTAGATATAATTTTATATATGTGTCTACAATACTTTTAAGTTGCATTTTTCAGATATTTTCTGTTCTCCTAACATAATGTTTGCTTTACTCATCAATAATTCAAAAAAAAAGGAGTATTGCAATTTTCTCCTTTGAAGATGGATTTATAATTTTTCATATGGATTTACCTAATTTTGTTTCATGCATTCAGAGGCTGTTTTACTGAGTGTGCATATGAGTATGGGTTATGCAGCCAGGAAAAGACAAATGCTATAATTTAAGGGCAGTATTGGAAGAATTTACTTTCATGATATGGACAGCTATAGAAGAAACCAAGGAGTGTGCAACATCTCAGGCTAGTGAAGTTGAGTGTGTGCAGAGAAGGGGCAAGCAGAAGTGGAGATGAGCAATGCAGAAAGGAAAAATATGTATTAAAATAAAACCCTAGATGGACCTGGCGTGAACCCAGGAGGATCATCTGCGATGTACTAAGGGCTATGATTTACTCAACCTGTCCCCATGAGGTTCTACTGACACTCTATTTCTCTCTCACTCAAAGAGAGGGAGATAAAGCAAAGGAAGATAAAAACAAACAACAAAAAAAAGCGGGGGGGGGATGATTATGCACTGTGGTATTTCCAAATTCTAACAAGTGCCCAAACAAAGTAATATCCAGTAGCACAAAAAAGTTATAATTGGATTGATAAATAATTCAAGATTGTTAAATATATATTATGTATTATGATCAACAGCAGAGACTTCATTCTTCAAGGAAATTATTCTTGAAGAGGAGAGAGGGAGAAAGGGAGGGTGGTGAGAGATGGAATAGCCTGGTGGTGGGTATTAAGGAGGGCATGTATTGCATGGAGCACTGGGTGTGGTGCATAAACAATGAATCTTGGTACACTGAAAAAAAAAAAAAGAGTTTGTAAGAGGTTGATAGACTTACAGAAATTAAATGGTTGGCAACTTTATAGAAAAAAATATATATACCCATAATTTTACATCAGGGCTATAACACTGCAAAAGTATTGAATCACTCACTAATAACTCTCACGAGATAAATGATAAAAGCCTCAAGAACATCTGTATGACCTTATAAAAATGTAGGCTTTATTTTTCAAATTATAACCACATAACGCACTGGCCACTGTAAAATGCCTGTGGGAGATTTTCCCTCAGGTCCTTCTTGTGCTTTTAATTCAAGGTAATCCCAGTAAAACTTTCCCGAAAGCTTCTTTTGTATGGAAGATTCACAGGAGAGTCAGGGACATTCCACATGCCTTTGCTATTTTATAGCACAGGCACAGAAATTAAAATAACAACACAGCCTAAAGGATCACCCTGACATTCCAAAGACATTTAAAACTTCACAGCCTGATTACTATGTATGTATGTGTGCATGTGTATAATGTAATGTATGTTTATATATTATGTATGTATATATACATAAATAAGTATGTTTAAATTGGGAGGAAATAACTAGGATATTTAACAATTTATTTTACATAAAAATTCGATCTTATTGAATCCTTATCTTTAAGTTTAAATTCTTCTGGAATAAATATTTTTGTTGGTTATTTTCAAGAGTGGTCATTCAGGATATTCACGATAAAACCATGATAATTTGAGGGCAAAGGGAAGGTTTACAGCTTTTATTTATGAGAGGGTATTTAAGCAAAATCAATAAAGTATGAGCTTCCAAATCACATTGAAAAGGTTTAAATACAGACTGCCCCCTCATACTTGTGTAACCTTGGGTTTAAATTTCCTTATTTGCAAAATATACCTCATCAGGTCATAGTGTAGACAAAATGGTTGCTAAATGAAAAGAGGTTACTAAAGTGCCTAGAATATATTATTATTTCCCATTCAATTTTTAAACATTTTAGTATAAATGTGTCAATAATTGAGCCCATAAATATCAATTTCACGTTTTTTCTTTATTATAGATGTGATAAAGTTAATTTTATTTATTTGAGAGAGAGAGATACAGTGAGAGAGGGAACACAAGCAGGGGGAGTGGGAGAGGGAGGAGCAGGCTTTCCACTGAGGAGGGAGCCCAGTATGGGGCTCAATCCCAGGACTCTGGGTCATGACCTGAGCCAAAGGCAGATGCTTAAAGACTGATCCACCCAGGTGCCCTGGATGTAATAAATAGTTTTAAAAAGCCAGAAGAATCAGGACATCTGGGTGGCTCAGTCAGGTCAGGATCTGACTCTTACTTTCCATGCAAGTCACAATCTCAGGGCCTTGAAATCAATCCCGGGGGCAGGCTCTGCATGCAGTGTGGAATCTGCTTGAGATTCTCTTTCTCTTCTCTCTCTGCCCCTTAACCTGCCTCTACTTGCTTGTTCTCCCTCTCTCCCTCTCTCTAAAATAAATAAATGAATGAATGAATAAATATTTTTAAAAAGCCAGAAAAATAATGTCAAATTGTCCTTGATGGATTTTTACGCTATCCATAGATTCTCTTGTCCTCAGTCATAATTTCCACTTCCAAATAAGCTAATGAAACTTCTTTTCCTTTTAACCTGTAGTTAACATATGTATGCAAAGAATTCCTCATAGATTTTTCTCAAGTGATTTAAAATCTAAGGAGCCATTCTTGAGAGAAATTCCTTAAATAAATAAGTATGTAAAAAGGTGGACTCTAAATTTACTCCAAAAACCCTGTTCATACATATATATGGTGTGTGTGTGTGTGTGTGTGTGTGAGAGAGAGAGAGAGAGAGAGCGAGGAAAAACAGGATTTTTATTTAATGGATTAAATAATGACCAAAAGGAAAATGACTCAAATATGAACAGAGGGTATTTATGCATAAGGCAACATTCCCAGAGATTTTTATGGTCACTGCTTTGTGAAAGCCCCCCCCCCCCATATGGGCTTATCTTTTCCCAACTAATATTCAGTCACTGTAAACTGAACAATGCTGGATCAAATGTTGAGAGATGTTGTGTCTTAACCAAGAGAGAACTTGTTACAGCTTTGTTCTGCAATTTTATGAAAAGTTGTGTATAAGTTCATATATCCTTTAACTGATCATAGTCTGCCACATAAACAAGAAGTAAGTGTTGATAGTCTCAATTTTTATATAAATAAATATATTGTTAAGCTTTGTTTTATTAACCCAGAACAAATTTATACTAACATCATTTTTTTTTCTTTGCATTCAATGTATGTCTAACATGAGCTGTTCAACTATCCCATTGTGGAAGAATATAAAATCCACAGGTAAAGCCAACAAACTGATGGAAGTACTGATAACTATCTTCTTATACAGCAACTTGTTCCTTTCCATTTTGGGGAGCACTCTTCTTCAGACTTAATCATATCAGAATCATAAGCCTCTATGTTTTAATTCCCTAAAGGAACTTTATTTATTTTGACCTTGAAACAGGACAGACAGATCTAGTGTGATTGGTTCCAATACCAGCTGAAGAAAGAGGATCAGGGAGAATGAATTGCTCCATACTAGCAAGAGAAAGGTAACAAGACATAGGAGCTTGGACGCTCACCTTCATGATCATCAGACTAGAAATCTGTCCATTACATCATACTGTTCCTTCAGTGGCACCATTAAAATAATTCATTGACTTTAAGACTTTTAGGCAAATTATGTCTGCTGTGGCAGACATTTGGTTACAGGTAAAAGGTGATGGCTCAATATAGTCACTCTCTGCTCCAAGGTCTATTGCTTCTAGGTGGCTACGCTGCTTAACTGCATGGTTAAACATGCAGCACATTCTTTAATTGCCTTGGGTTCTTCAATATATCAATAGAAGATAACTAGCTCTCCACAGTGATTCTAGCATTTTAAACAGCAACCTCAAAATGTGTCTTTAAAATGATTAGAAAAAAGGGAAAGCTTGTATATAATAATAAACTGCTATAACAGACTGGGGAACTTATATTCAGATTCCAGATTGTGTCCCAGTTCCTTTCTCCCTGTCTCTCCATGTTCTGAATCTTCACCAAACCTGTCAAAAGAGGTCTCACTGAAATTATTATCAACTAATAATCAACCAATCTCTGCTATGATTCAGAGCCTTGATTTTGTCCTTATTTCAAGAATATATCTTTAGTTCTCCTGGATATATGGAACATTTTGTGTGATTGGGACATTATATATAAATTCCCAAATGTCCATTAACTGATGAATAGATAAAGAAGATGTGGCTTGTATGTACAGTGGAATATTAGTCATTAGAAATAATGAAATCTTGCCATTTGTAACAATGTGGATGAAGCTAGAGTGTATTATGGTAAGTGAACTAAGTCAGCCAGAAAAAGACAATTACCATATGATCTCACTCCTTTGTGGAATTTAAGAAACAAAACAGATGAACATATGGGAAGGGAAAAAAAGAGAGAGAGGGAAGCAAGCCATAAGAGACTTCTTCCTACTGAGAACAAAATGAAGGCTGATGGAGGGAAGTTGGAGGGAGATGATCTAGATGGATGGGTAATTAGTATTAAGGAGCACAATAGTGATGAGCACTGAATGTTGTATGATAAGTAATGAATCACTAGATTCTGTACCTGAAACCAATTTTATCATATATGTCAATCAACAAGAATTGGTGGGTATTATGGAGGGCATGTATTGCATGGAGCACTGAGTGTGGTGCATAAACAATGAATTATGGAATACCGAAAAGAAATTTTAAAAAATGAAATAGAAAAGAAATATGACAACCACACGCAACAAACACAAATAAATTATATGTACCATAGAGAAGGGATGGGACTTTTTTAAAGTCATGTAGGTAGTTAATGGCAGAGGTGGAGTAAGACCCATATCTTCTAAGATGGTGGAAAACAGCTGCAAGGCCATTGTTCAGTAGGTAATGTGGCATCAATGTTAAGAGAATGGAAATAGCATCTGATACAGGTTCATATTTTTGGTTGCTACTTAATACCTTAATGATTTCATGTAATTAACTGAAGCAATCTATTTTTCTGTTTCCCCATATGTAAAATGAGTATCAGAACAGTAACCATTCGGTTGCTGTAAGTTAAATGCATGTAAAATGTTTATAATAGTTTCCAACATAAAATATGCTTTCATTAAATATAATTTAAAATATAATGAGGCCTTCGATCTGAAAGGATTTTTTTTTTTTTTAAGATTTTATTTATTTGACAGAGAGATACATAGCTGGAGAGGAAACACAAGCAGGGGAAGTGAGAGGGAGAGGCAGGCTTCCCACTGAGTGGGGAGGCTGATACGGGGCTTGATGCCAGGAGCTGTAACATGACCTGAGCTGAAGGCAGTTGCTAAAAGACTAAGCCATGGAGGCACCCCTGATTTGAAAGGATTTTAAAGATTGTAACAAAGTCTCTATAACCTACATCTTTTTTTTTTTCCAATTTGTAAATATTACAAAACACGAAAAGGGCTATTAACGATGTCATATGTTCTGTATTATTTCAGATAACTTAATTTTCTGTTGTGTCTCTGGAATATCCTCAACCTCATGGAAAATCAGAACAATGTCACAGAATTTGTCTTCATGGGTCCATGGGGAAATAAGCAAATGGAGCTACTGTTCTTTTTCTTCTTCCTACTTTGTTATTTGGTAATCTTAATGGGAAATTTTCTCATCTTACTCACGATCACCTGCAGCCATCTAATCGAACAACCAATGTACTATTTTCTCTGTCACCTTTCCCTCATGGATCTCGGCTACACCTCCACAGTGGTCCCCAGGCTAATCAGGGACTTCATCGCAGAAAGAAAGATCATATCCTATAACGACTGTATGACCCAGCTATTCACTGTCCACTTGCTGGGGGGCGTGGAGATATTCATCTTGGTGTCCATGGCTTTAGACCGCTATGTTGCCATTGCCAAGCCCCTGCACTACATGGTCATCATGAACCGGCGGAGGTGTAACACGTTGGTCTTCATGGCCTGGGGTGTGGGGTTTTGGCACTCTGGCGCTCTATTGCTCACGGTACTCAATTTACCTTTCTGTGGTCCTAATCAGATCGATCACTACATATGTGATGTGAAGCCTCTTTTAAAACTAGCTTGCCAAGATATTCATATTGTTACTATCTTAGTGATTGCTAACTCAGGAATGGTGGTGGTTGCTGTCTTTCTCGTCCTGGTGGCTTCTTACATTCTCATATTATATAATCTTAGGGCACACTCCTCTGTAGGGAGACGTAAAGCTCTTTCAACCTGCAGCTCTCATGTAATGGTTGTCATCTTATTCTTTGTGCCTTGTATCTATATTTATATTCTACCTGCCGGGAGTGAGAACAAGGATAAGGAACTCTCTGTGTTTTACACTGTTATTGCTCCCATGCTGAATCCTCTCATCTATACCCTAAGAAACATGGAGATGAAAATCGCCATGGGGAAGGTGTGGTCTAAAATGGCACATTCAAAATTCCGGTAGGGGCACCAGGGTGATTCACTTGGCTCAGGCCATGATCTCAGGGTCATGGAATCAAGTCCTGCATAGGACTCTCTACTCAGTAGGGAGCCTGATTCTCCCTCTGCCACTCCCCCTGCTTGTGCTCGCTCTGTCAAATAAATAAATAAAATCTTTAAAAAAGATTTCGTGTAAAGATGATATTTATTTTACTTCTGACACTGTGTTCCCAGAGCATTTATTATTTGAGATGTTGTAGAAAATATATAGCTTTCTTTGGGGAGCTGGACTAAATGATCTCTAACATTTTAAGAATCAAAGAAGAGAGTTCAGGTTGCAATCTGCATGCTAAAGTTTCCAACTAGTGACAGATGTGGTTGAATGGGTTTGAGGAATGCTAGAAATGTCTTTCTAAAACACATGCCTAATCATAGCACAGCCCTCTCCAAAGATATAGATGGAACCCTATTTTCCTTGAATAAAACCCAAATTTCCCTCTTGCTTTTCAAAATTGGTCCTGGCCAAATTTGTTAATCTCAGAAGGCATTACATTGGTGGAAATTATGATGTTACAATGACAGGTTGGGGGGTCAGGGAGAGCTGGGTGATTGCTGACTCGGGTACATTTTCATCTTTGTATCTTGGCAATTTGCTTTAATTATATAGGCATACTCATTTTTCAAATGACTATGAAATGTATAATATTGTTCTTTATAAAGTTGTAGCACTACTTTGGCTAAAACATGTGAAGATTTTGGGAGGATATATGGCTACTGGAAACACGTTATATATCTTACCTCTTTCCTTACCTATCTTCATTTTCTTCCCCCTTTGCTACAATGCTTTCAACCAACGACACCGAACTCCACATTCTTCAAACATACTCTACAGTCTATAAGCTCTATGACTGTTTCTTCTACCTTTCCTACTTATAATGCTGCCCCCACTATGTGTTAGATGTTAGTCTAACATTTAACATGTCTTAAATGTTAGTCATACTCCTGATATTTTCTTTTTCCAAAAGTTTTTGATAATTCATGGATAGACTAGAAGTATTTCTGATTTTTCTCTGTTTTACGGTTGTTATGAAACTGTACATTTACTCCTTTTAAATTAATCCTCTGCCCCATATTAGTATTTTTTCTTCTGTTTTCCTGGTTTGAGTCAACTCAGTCAAAGATGCACTATATCTTTATTTTTCTTTTATCCATTTTCCAGCAATAACCCACACAGATTAAGAAATAAACAATTAATGAATTAAATTCAAATAATCTATCTTCTCTTTTTATTGACTTTATAGTTTGTTCTCACATAATCAGAAATTCACCATACACTAATAATTATCATGAATTATTTATAAAATATGAAATGTCAGAAAGGTTAAAAATTCAACATACATCTCATGTAACTATCAGGGAACAAATGAGAAGTGGGAGACTCTCAACCACCTATTGGTTCTTTTACTTATTTTCTGCATTTGGAGGTGCTAATATTTTAATTTTCAGTTATCCCTTGTCTTTTGAACCACATAATCCAGTCAGCTCTGTGTTTTGGTTCCCATTTGGGAAGACGTTTCTCTCTGCCAAAGCACTTGCTTTTTCTCAGCAGAATGATTGTATTGTCTCCACACACAGTTTTCTAAATTGAATTACTTCTGCCCCACAGCCAAGAAGAAGTCTAGGTAAAACCATAAATGAGGTAGTGCTTGTCTTTAATGTCAGGAAAGTTTCTTTAGTATTTCTGATCTTAAAAGTTTTCACAAACCTAATTACTCCCCCCCCCCCCGCCATGGTCGATGAAAACCTATGGAATATGAAGGGAAAACATTCTGCCTATTTCATAGGAAATTAAGTCTGTCTAGTATAGTTGGGTTTGACCTGGTTTAAACTATTAATTTTCAAAAATAATTGGAATTATTTTAAGAAGTATATTATTATAATACTTGTTTCTTGTATGTGTAATCATTTTTATCTCTGTGTGTGTGTGGTATGTGGGGTTTTGAGGATCTTCAGGATGGGTCAAAGGAAATACTCAACCCATCAGAAACAATGCTACACAACAGAACCAAAATCTTTTCTGATTTGTTTTCTTTTCTCAAGAATCTGTAATATTTTATTGAAAAAAAAAACATAAAAATGTTATATGGTAGGCCCACCAAAAATATATTGTACCTGATTAGTTATCCACCTGTAAGTTGTTCTCTCTAGAATTCACTTTCCAGCCTGCAAAACAATACCTAATATCTTCTAAAATACCTGAAATCTCAGTTTTGGAAATCTCAGTTTTGGAAGTAAGCTCATACAACCCATAAAACAAATGGTTTTAGAAGGGAATTAGAAAAGAAGAAAAATATACCAAAATCAATTCTCAGAAGAGTGAGTTAATATGAACTGAGACAAATGCAGGGATTGAGGTGATACATGAGGTATTTGTACACATCTCTAAGGAGTATGCTTATATGTTTGTGTGTGTTATTGGTAGACTTATGACCAACTATCTCCTGTGTATTGACACAAGGTCTGAGTGAAGCTTGGTCAAAAGCATGCGTTATGTTGAAATGGACAAACAGTAAAACACTGAGTTCTGATATCCATCATTCTGAAGTACTAGACTCTCTTATTTACTCAGAGTAACTACACTGTCCAAGCTGGAGGCAAGTAGTAAACATATAAAAACCAGCTCCTTTCACTCATAGAAGGCACACAGTTCTTTTCCTTTAGGCACACATAGAGGTCCTGAATGACAATTAGACACCTAGCCTTTCACCTGTATAACTCTGCTTCTCTTTGATTTCTTGGAAACAAAATTTAGGTTTCTACCTGGATCTGTATCTCTCAAATAGGTATTTTAATTGCCCAAATAAATGTATGTTTTTGTTTTCAGTGAAGTCTTTCTTAACCAGCACTACCCTAATGCTATTCCACACTGTATTATTTTAATTCAGAAAGCAAGATGAATGCAAGTCAGGCAGAGTTTCTGAATTGCTCTTTCTGACTAGAGCATTATGAAGCCTTCTGAGAAAGTGCTTGACACAAGCCAACACAAAGAAAAACAGTAAAGTTATATCCAGAAATTGCCCACAGGTACCCGAGTCAATACGATGGAGAGCAACACAGAGGATTTTGGTGAAGATCTGTTCAGAAATGCCTCCAGGAATAAAATTTCTTAGAGTTTCAAAGACCTATTAATGCTTATATTGTCATATGTTAAATTCTGCTCTTCTGAATCAACTTTCCTTCAGCGATTGGCATAAAATAAGTGACTCCTAGAACTTAAAATGTGTATTTGTTTTTGCAAGAATTTCAAAATACTAAATTTTTTCCTTCAGTCTTTCCTTCCTTCCTTTTTTTTTTTCCTTTCTCTTTTTTTCTTTCTCTCTTAAAATCTACTTCTTACATCCCTGATGGTTCGATGGATATTTACGTTCTACTACCCTTGCAAATATATTAAATGTTCTAAGACATGTTGAAATTCTCAAAATAATTTTGGAGAATTAACCTAAATATGCTTGAATAATTGCTTTGTAAATCTCTGCATTTGATTTTATCTTTAGATACTGGAGAAGAATCATCAGAGTGAGTACCTTAGGAGGGAGCCCTCCTAATTTTACCTAAAGCAATCTTACAGCCACTGAAACCTAATGATCAGTGAATTAACCATTGCACTTTCATTGGAGAATGCTCCACCAACTGTGCTTTGGGGTGGTTATATGCTATTAAATTTATTAAACTTAATTTCATCCTTAAACCATATTTTCTCTAGCAGCATAAGATAATTTGATAAATGCAAAATAATTTCACTAACTATCATCTTAATGTGCATTATTCATGAGCGGAATTCCACTTGAGAACTAAATTAGTTGAGTCAGAAAAACTTTTTTAGATTGATTTTTATTTCTTTTTACTAACAGATTGCTCCAAACTTAAATTTATCATGGTCAACCCCATTAATATATGTTGTGACATTTTGTGGGTTTTTTTGTTTGTTTGTTTGTTTGTTTTTTTCCTCATTGGGTTGGTTATAGATGTGTACATGGCAATCTCAGAGACTGCTTACTTGAAAAAGTTAAAGGCAGCTAATATGTGGCTTCGAACTATGTACAACCCTAGGGCATTTCACATGATTATTGATACTCTTCAATATAGTCTGAATTATGTAATAATTTATGGATTCTATAAATGTGGACAATGAAGCTTTAAGCTGTTAGCAATAATCTCAACATTCATAAATGGTCTGGAAAGGGAGGCAGCTAATTTTGTTTAAGGAGCTCTTATTAAAAATTATTGGTGTATAGGAAAGGAAGATATTAAACAAAGTTAATGAGAGAAATGGGTATTGTCCTTGCTTATGCTGGATATTGACTTCTCATAGAACACTGGTCAGATTATTCAGATTTTAACCTTTATACATCTATTCTAAATAATCGGGCTCTCTGCTCAGCAGGGAGCCTGCTTCCCTCTCTCTCTCTCTCTCTCTCTCTCTCTCTGCCTGCCTCTCTGCCTACTTGTGATCTCTCTCTGTCAAATAAATAAATTAAAAATTCAAAAAAAGTATATAAGGACATATTTTCCTTAATATCAAACTCTGACCACTGGAAGTATTTAGGTGAATTGTTTTCCTTATATATTTAGATCATTGCTGCTACCAAAAACAACTTGAAGCAAAACAGTTCACCATTCAGTTATTATACTTCTCCATGTTTCTATATCTTTCGTGGTCCTTGATTCCAACTACAAAATGCATAAATTTCTTCCTTTCATCACTTACGATATCAATTACTTGACAAACTGAGAAAATATGGCCAAGGATATATTCCATGTTTCAATCACAATAAATCTATCATGGACTACATTCACATATCCCTTTTACTTCAGCTAACAGCAGTAATTATAATAGCATTTCCCACTCAGATATCAGGATGAGAGTTTAAGAACTGTTATGGGTGAAACATTGGTGATAATCTAGAAAATGAGTCAGAATCCTACAAGAAGGAAGGCACATTGCTATAACTGATGAAAAATTATTTCAAAATGATTTGGAATCAAGAATGCTGGACCACATATTTATATTAACTGCAAAATATATCCCTCAAGATATTCATAAAATTAGATTAGGTGATCAGTAATCTGTTATCTTGTACACTTTTTTTTTTTTTTTTAATAATTGGGATGAGAATTCAAAACGTTTCTTCTCACTACTGGTCTGCAGGATACCCCATCATCTTGCACTGCTGACAAGCATCTACTGAAGCTCTCTGGACTGAGTGGGAATGAAGAGATCTGTCCTCCACATGATTATTACATATTGATGCTAAATTACCTAGATTATCTTGATCTGCATCTCTTTTATTGGAAACTCGGGGTTTGGATATTTAAGTGACGTCCACTTAAGTTGTTTATCTACCAATTAATTTTGAGTCAATTTGTTTTAGGCAAACACATCTCTCTGTAAATGGTATGCCATCTCCTAAATTAGGAATCAGCACTGGCTGTAATAAGGTAAGGAGAAAATTGATCACAGAATCATAAAATTATTAACATCTATTTTAGTACCATTCACTATTGAACACAGTGAACTGATAATTGTGTTTGCTTTATTAAAAACAAGAGAGAGGTTAGGAAGCCTGATAGAGGTACCAAAGTCATAGTAGAAACAGACTCTTTTTCTTCTTGATGAAATTAAAGTTGAATGATAAATTAAAAGAGAATTAGTTTCTTATAGTATGCATTATTCAAAAATGCTACACCAGTTACCTAAAATGATCTTAAAATCATAGGGTTTGAGTTTTTGGTGGATTTGATGACTTCTAAATACCTTTGCTATAGCAACATTCCGTGTTTTAAAATATTCACGCAGGGAGGCCAGAAATGGTAGTTACATCAGGTTAGATAAAGAGAAAAGCTGTGCTGTAGTGTCTGCATCTCATTGAGTGACATTTAATTCCTCAGTGTTGGTTAAAAGAGCTCCCAGAGTATATTCTGTCTATCCAACGCTCTTTCTCTGTATATAAATAAAGTCTCAAGATTCTGCGAAAGATGCAAATTTGTGAATCTTTGATCCATTCACTGAAGTAAAATCTAGTTGCTGAGTGTTGAAAGTACTCTCGCTTTGAGCTACTTTATCATATTCTTTGTTGAATTTTATTCCCTAAATCACGTATAAAATACTGAAGTTCCTAGGAAAAGTCATGAAATTTAAACAGTGTAAATATAATTCTTTACATATTTCATTTTTCACTTGCAATCACAAATTTAGATTAATTTAAAACAAATTTTATTTAGCTTGTAAAATGTAAATAGGAGAAATGAAAAAATTGGCTCTTCATTTTTTTACAATTGAATCGTTTTTAATGTGCCTGATAGTATTTTAGTATTTTTTTATTCTTATTTTTTTCAAGATTTTATTTCTTTATTTGACAGAGTGAGATCATAAGTAGGCAGAAAGGCAGGCAGAGAGAGACAGGAGGAAGCAGGCTCCACGCCAAGGAGAGAGTCCAATGCAGGACTCGATCTCAGGACCCTGAGATCATGACTTGAACCAAAGGCACAGGCTTAACCCACTGAGCCATCCAGGTGCCCCAGTATTTTAGTTCAAAATATGCAATTGATACTGTTTGTCCAAAGGGCAAGGAAGATAATCTTTTATTTAATTAATTAATTTATTTATTTAGAGAGGGAGAGATAGAGATAGAGAGATGTGCGGGCAGAGGCAGAGGAAGATGGAGAGAATCTTAAGCAGCTCCACACCCAACAGAGAGCCTAATACAGGGCTCTATCTCACGACCCTGAGATCATGACCTGAGACAACATCAAGAGTTGGACACTTCACCAACTGAGGCACCCTGGCACTCCACAAACTGATATAATTTTAATAAATTTTCATTCCTGAGGATACATTCCCAAATAAAACAGAATTCGTCCAGATCATCCTGAAAGAAAAGAGTTTCACCTATGCATAATCATGTATATTTTAAAATGTGCAAAATTTTTAACTATGTAAATTAAAGTCCTTTTGTTATCTAATTAATACAACTAATAATAATAAACTTATTACTTTAACATAAATCTAACATTTGATTATTCCATCATCTTGGATGGTATTGTTGAAAATTACATCATTTTCCAGTTATAGAATAATTTACAATAGATTTCTAAAATAAGAGAAATATTAAAAAAGCATAAATCTAGGTATCAGGAATAAATAATATGTACTCAATGATATGAATTTGCTTTTTGGTAAAATTTATAGTATTGTTGCCATGCTGTTAATTTTTTTATGCATATTCCTATTTTTTTTTTTCTTTTCAGATATTTAACCCATCTGTTTACATTCTATCCCAGTCTGAAACACATGGAGAGGAAAAGGAATGTCTCAGAATTCATTCTCTTGGGACTTTCCTATGACCAGAACATGCAAATATTTTGCTTCGTGCTCTTCTTATTCTGTTTTGTTGTCCTATTGGCAGGAAACCTTCTGATCCTTGTCTCCATTCGATCCAGGCCTCTTTTGCACCAACCCATGTACTACTTCCTCAGCCACTTATCCTCTATGGACATCTGCTATACCTCTACCATTGCACCTAAATTTATTGCTGACCTGCTAGTGGAAAGAAAAACCATCTCCTATGGTAGTTGCATGTTACACGTCTTGACAATGCACTTCTTTGGAATGACTGAAGTTTTAATCCTTACAGTCATGGCCTTTGATCGCTACGCTGCCATCTGCAAACCTCTCCACTACCTGCTTATCATGAACAGGACAAGGTGCCATCTCCTAGTCTTGGCTGCGTGGGCTGGTGGGGCTGTCCACTCCTTTCCTCAATTTTTTATGGTAATCAGGTTGCCCTTCTGTGGTCCTAATGAGATTAATCACTACTTTTGTGATATTTTTCCTTTGCTTAAGGTGGCCTGTACCGATACCTACATCACTGGTGTCCTTATGGTTGTCAATTCAGGACTGGTTACCTTAGTGACATTTGAGGTTTTGTTTTTTTTCTTATATTATTATATTATTCAGTTTAAGACATCACTCAGCTGAAGGAAGATGCAAGCCCTCTCTACCTGTGTGTCTCATATCACTGTGATAGCTTTATTTTTGGGCCTTCAGGCTTTGCCTACCTATAACCTCCAACCACTTTCTCTGAAGATAAAATATTTGCTCTGTTTTACACCATCATTGCTTCCTATGTTCAATCCTTTAATCTATATGCTGAGAAATACAGAGATCAACAGGCCATGAGAAGACTTGGTGTCAAACAACAGGGCTCAACCTCTTTTTAACAAAACAAGAAGCCAGCTAGACCTACATAGGATAGGGAAGAAACCATTTCAAAGTGTACTTGTTCAGCTGGTATCATGCTCATGAGTGACAAAAATCGGAACTTAAGAGTTTAATAATAAATAGAAAGAAATATTAATTTAATCATTCAAAAATAACTTTAAAACATAGTTAGTTTTATAGACTTTGAGCTGGTAAGGACAAGCTTACAGGCACAATATTGGTAATATGTACAGTTAAGACAATGTTATATAATCTGTGAATTGTGATGGAAAAAGAAAATTTTAATAATTTTGTATTAAAAATTCAGGTACGTTGGTTGGACCACATGAGGAAATATTCTCTATAGCAAAGGAGTTGTTAAAGTCCATGATTTTAGGGGCACCACGGTGCCTCAGTGGGCTCCTCCAGCGAGTCTGCTCCCTGAGGCCAGGGCTCGGGGCCACGGGGCCACTGGCAGCTCTCATAGCTCTTACAGCTCTGATAAGAGCCCTGACAGCTCTGACAGCTCTTACAAGAGCTCTGAGGGCTCTGACAGGTCTTACAAGAGCTTTGACAGCTCTGATGGCTCTTACAGCTCTTACAAGAGCTCTGATGGCTCTGACGGCTCTTATAACTGCTCTGATGGCTCTAACAGCTCTGACAGCTCTCCCGGCTCTGACTACTCTCCTACTCCTCCCCAGCTTCAGCCTTGCAGACTAACCTTTATAGGGGTGGTTGAGCCCCGCCCCCACACAGGTGGCCAATGGGATTTAAACTTGCCTCAGTAAATATAGGTATGCCCTTCTGATTGGATGTCTTCACCTGGCCTGACTTGCCCTTGTATCTAGGCTTTGCAAGTAAGTTCCTCTGGGAGGGGCAGGGTCAATCTAAGTTCACTGCATAGGGTCAATCTAAGTTCAGTGCAACAAAATGGCTCTCTCTGGCCAACCAGTCCCTTACAGTATATTACTATTTTTGGCATAGAATGCAGTGATTCATTGGTTGCTTATAGCACCTACTGCTCATTATATCAAGTACCTTCCTTAATACCCATCATCCAATTATCCCATCTTTCCACCTACTTCTCCTCCACCAACCCTCAGTTTTTTCTTATGGTTTAAGGTTTGTCTCCCTCTCTGTTTTATCCTATATTATTTGTTCTTTCAAAATAAATATTTTTAAGGTTGCCAAGTGGGTATTCTTATTTAAATTCAGTTAGCTAACTTATAGTACAACGTTTTTTTTTTTTAATGTGGTGTTTCCATGATTCATTAGTTCAGCATAACACACACTGCTCATCTCAACATATGCCCTCCTTAATACCTATCACCTTGTTACACCATCCTGCCATCTAACCTTCTCTCTCCACAAATTCAGTTTGTTTCCCAGAGTCAAGGGTCTCTTGTGATTTATCTTCCTCTCTGATTTCTTCCCTTCTGGTTGTCTCTCCCTTACCCTATGGTCCTCTCTGGTATTCCTTGTATTTCACATATGAGTGAAAACATATAATGACTGTATTTCTCTGATTGACTTATTTCACTTAGCATAATAACCCCCAGTTCCATCCATGTCTATGCAAAAGGTAGCTTTCATCCATATTGATGGCTGAGTAATATTCCACTACATACACGAAGCACATATTTTTCCAGTCATCTGTTGACAGGCATCCCAGTTCCTCCAAATCTGGCTATTGTGGACATTGCTGCTATGAACATTGGGGTGCATGGGCCCTTTCTTTTCACTACATCTGTTTCTTTGGGGTAAATACCTTGTAGTGCAATTGCTGGGTTGTAGGATAGGTCTACTCTTAACTTTTTGAGGAAACAAACACTTATTTAGCACTAAGCTTTAATAGTATTATGAGATCTTCATTTTCCCTGTTCCTGTCTCTCTAGGGCCATACCCTGTCATTTATCCTTTATAAACTCATTGTCTAGCACACTGTCTAGCACATGGTAAGAGTTCATTAAGTAACTGTTGACTGAATAGATGAATTAACTACCATAACCACACTGAATTCACCAGATTTCCTACAAACTGATTTTCACCCCTGACTTGGTTATGTAATCCCTCTCTTAGGAATGTCCCTACACCAAATGATCTGTACATATTCAAACTGTGGACAGGATTTCATGTTTCAGGTTCCATTTTTGTATGTCATTTCATATTTGAACCATTCCTGAACCTCTGGATCTTTCTTTTGTGTTCCTCACAGCATGCTTTCACAGCACCCCTTTGCTGCCACTACCTTACCATTTATAATATGGTGTTGTCATTTTCTGACCCTGTGGTTGTCTCTCAGATGATCTGAAGCTCTATGAAGGCAAGACCCAAATTCCTCTCTATTTACCATTGAGAAACAACCATTAATGTGTCTGATATATTCTTTGGGCTAAATATATTTCTGTTGATATTCCTTCTGTTCAGGGACAGAAGGAATAAATAGAATAAATTTATCCTGAAGTTGTTTTGAATGTAGATGGAAACGTATATTTTTAAAATATCTATTAATAATTAAATGTTACCAAAAATTAAACTAATTAAAAGAGAAAAATTACATGAACAGTTCCCAATCATATGATGAAATCTTACTGAAAGCAGGAAGAGTAGCAAGTTAAGCTATTTGCTTTTTAACTGAGAATCTGAGTTTCAATTTCTTTCTCATCACACATTTTAAGCAGGAGTTAAAACAAATTGAAGTTTCTTGAAGAGATCTAGTTAGAAGGCTCAGAGTCTGAATCAGACAAAAATGAGAAAATATTTCTATACACTCTAGTATTTTTATTTTTACCTTCCTTTATACTTTTATTTTTCTTTCAACATTTATCATGGACTAGACATTGCTCTACTTGTAAAAACTATTCTTTGTTACAGACAAAATCTTTAAGGAGCAAAAATTTACATAAAGACTAGAAATTCTTCTATGGTACTTAAAAATCATTTATTTGAACATCACATTTTTTAATGGCTTATCAGCATAAGATGGGTGATATGAACGATATCAAATGATTCTGAGGTCTACAGGAAATTTGGAAACATGGTATAATATTCTTATTCCTAAGGTAGTTACAAAACACAATATTACAGTGATGTGTTATCATCACCTATGATAAATAATATTAAGCAGAGTTGTTAATGGAACATCTCTAGAATTTATTTCTAGTCACAAATTAATATAAATATAACACATAATTTTATATAACTATATATATATGATATATACGTATATAATAATATAGCACGTATATGCATGCTATATATATAACATTATAATACATGTATATTATAATATATAATACATGTAATATGCAGTATGAGGCACTATCCCCAGTTCAATATATGGTAACTATTACAATCATTTTTCTATCAACATTGCCTTGCATTGCATCATAGCATTAAAGGGCATGGACTGAGAAATCAGGTAGATTCAGATTATTGACTCTTTGGTGTTCTTATTTTGAGACTTTCCCCTTTCTACTTCCTCTCCTATAAAATGAGGATAATGCCACCCTTTTTGATTTGTTATAGAGATTGCCGCTTAATACCAATCTATTTTTAATTATTAAATTAGGATGAAAGCATATGAATCCATATACATGAATGAAGCTAGTAAAACTAAACCCCAGTTTGGTAGAATTGTCCAAATATTCAGAGTGATCCTGGCTTAGGGTTATTTTTCCTTTTCTTGTGCCCACTTTGTACTTTTCAATGCAAAGTCTAGGATTCATATCATTCACTTTTTTTTTTTTTTTCATTTTATAGGTGCTCTTTGCAAAAAGGACATCCAAAATGTCCTTTTGACCTTTGCTTGAGTTGAATCAATGTAGATATCCAGGCACATTATTTGGCATCTGAAATAGCTTTCTTACTACACAATTTTCTAATGGCATCTTTCATCTGATCATTTCTCAAGGTATAGATTAAAGGATTTAACATGGGTGTTATTGTAGTATAGAACACAGCAACTGCTTTATCAATAGATAAAGTAGCTGCAGGTCTCATGTACACAAATATGCAGGGCACAAAGAATAGGACAACCACTGTGATGTGGGAGACACAGGTGGAGAGGGCTTTGCGCCTTGCCTCCAAGCTGTGGTTCCTTAGGGAGCGCAGAATGACCACATAGGAAACCATCAAGAGGAGGAAGTTTAAGACACAGATGAAACCACTGTTGGCAGCAACAAAGAACCCTAGAGTGTGGGTATCAGTGCAGGCAAGATTGAGCAAAGGGTTAAGATCACATATAAAATGATCTATGATATTAGGGCCACAGAAGGGTAATGGGATGATAAAGAGTATTTGTATGGTTGCATGTAGGAAGCCTCCCACCCATACCACTCCCATTAGAAGGCTGCACACCTGCCGATTCATGATGGTCATGTAGTGCAATGGCTTGCAGATGGCCACATAGCGGTCATAGGCCATCACAGTAAGCAGGATAACATCAGCACCTCCAAAGAAATGCTCCCCAAATATTTGGATAATACATGCATTGAATGGGATGGTCTTCTTTTCACGGAGCGATTCTATGATCAGTGTAGGGGTATTTACAGAAGAATAGCAGGCATCAATGAAGGAGAGATAGGCCAGAAAAAAGTACATGGGGGACCCTGATAATGGGCTGGCAGTGATAGTGACTACAGTGAGCACATTTCCTACCACAGAGAATAAAGATGCAAAATATAACACAGCAAATATGATTTTCTGCATCTTTGGATTCTCTGTGAGCCCCAGTAGAACAAATTCTGTCACATTGTTCCTATTCTCCATAATTTCATTTTATGATTAATTATGTTACCTGAAAAGAAATCATTTTTTATTAATGTAACCTTGACTATATTAAGCTTATTACCTAGTAAATAATAAATGCCTAAATTCCATTGAGTCCTGAATTCTCATGCTGTTTTTTGACATATAAAGTAAGTTCAAGTTCATGAAGATCATCTGAGCATACTTCATCTGAGATAACCAAGAGTTATAAATACAAAGCCAGGATTTTTTCTTTTATCCTTAGAATTGACAATATGAGTGGAAGGATGAACAAAAGTTGGAGGAAGGGTGCCACTTGGATAAAACTTTGGTAGCAATATTTGTGTGTCTTGGATAAAGTCAGCTGAGCTCCAGTAAGGGGATGTAAGCCAGAAACAGAAAGCCCATTATCAGACTATTTAAAGAATTGACAAAAATTATAATAGGATATTTCTTATGGAATATAATAAAAGCCTACAGGACCTACCATAAAAAATTGGTTGTAACTGGGTAAAAACCCAGGAACTGGAGGGTATAGGCTTAGTGAAATGAGTCAATCAGAGGAAGACAATTATCATGCAGTTCACTCATATGTGGAATACAAAAAATAGTGCATCAGATCATAAGTGAACCCAGGAAAACTAAATGGG